>NC_083444.1:9764596-10047096 GCF_020745735.1 Hemiscyllium ocellatum | reverse complement strand
GCTCAACTCAACCTGACCCTCCCTCCAACTGGTATCCCACCTTCTGCCCTCTGTTAACCTTCAAAATCACACTGGCCCACTTTCTCACTCAGAGTCACCGAGTTCACAGAATCCCTAGTGTGGAAACAGGCCATTCGGCCCAACATGTCCACACCGACCCTCTGAAAAATATCCCACCCAGACCCAGTCCCCTAGCCTATTACTCTGTATTTCCCCTGACGAATGCACCTAATCTACACATCCCTGGGCACTATGGGTAATTTAGCATGGCCAATCCACCCTAACCTGCACATCCCTGGGCACTATGGGTAATTTAGCACGGCCAATCCACCTGAACCTGCACATCCCTGGGCACTATGTGTAATTTAGCACAGCCAATCCACCTGAACCTGCACATCCCTGGGCACTATGGGGCAATTTAGCATGGCCAATCCACCCTAACCTGCACATCTTTGGACTGTGGGAGCACCCGGAGGAAACCCACACAGACGCGGGGAGAATGTACAAACTCCACACAGACAGCTGCCCGAGGCAGGAATTGAACCCAGGTCCCTGGTGCTGTGGGGCAGCAAGTGCTAACCACTGAGCCATCATACCGCCCACAGGGGTGGCAGCAAGAGGCCATTCGGCCCATCTGAATGAGCTTCATGTCTTGGCGCTGATCTCCCCTGTGAGCCTTGCGCATTGTTTCCATTGAAATAACCAATGCCTTGACCGAACCTACCTACAGGTCAGGCATCCCCAGACTCTAACAACACATTGAGTGAAAACAAGTCTTTCCTCACCTTGCCTTTACTCTTTTCTTTTCAAATCCATTGATAAATCAGTTCCCTCTCCTCCTCAATCTTTTCTGAATTGACAATGTCCAGCTCACTTTATAAACTTCTTTCAAAACCTTCCCTTCAAGGTGAGCAGTCCCAACCACTCCAATTTCTCTCAATCACTGAAGCCAAGAACCATCCTCGTCAATCTCTCCTGCGCTCTCTCCACTGGGTTCACCTCCTCCTTACAGTATACTGTCCACAACTGTGTCCTGCACTGCAGTTTAGGTCTGACTGGGGTCTCACACCAGTTCAACATAACCTCCTGTACATCTAGCTCTGTCTCCAACATGTAGCTCTTTCACAGCTCGGGGCTCGACCATTGGCACGTGTGTCTTAGGTTAGTGGTTAGCCCTGTTGCCTTACAGCACCAGGGTCCCAGGTTCGATTCCAACCTCAGGCAACTGTCTGTGTGGAGTTTGTTCCGGTTTCCTCCCACAGTCCAAA
Source organism: Hemiscyllium ocellatum (assembly GCF_020745735.1). Taxonomy (NCBI): domain Eukaryota; kingdom Metazoa; phylum Chordata; class Chondrichthyes; order Orectolobiformes; family Hemiscylliidae; genus Hemiscyllium; species Hemiscyllium ocellatum. The sequence goes on along the minus strand of NC_083444.1, from coordinate 10,045,828 downwards.
GATGTGCAGGTCAAGTGAATTGGCCGTGCTAAATTGCCCACAGTGTTAGGTGCATTAGTCAGAGGGAAATGGGTCTGGGTGGGTTACTGTTCGGAGGATCGGTGTGGACTGGTTGGGCCGAAGGGCCTGTTTCCACACTGTTGGGAACCCAACCTTAGCTCATTCTCCCCACTCTCTAGCAGGAGAAGTTTCTCCTGAAGTCTCATTTGGATTTGTCGGTGACCTTCTTCTACAGATGGCTGTATTGGACTGCCCTGGTGTGAGACGCATCTGTAGTGTTGAGGCTCCCCTCTCTGACTGTACTGCCCCCCTCCCCCATTCTGAACCTGTTTCATCTCTGGCTTTGCCTTCTCTCAGAATGACCACTGGCGGGCTCCTCCCCCTTTCTTCACACGTTAATGTCGATAGCTCTTCCACCCTCCCTTCTCAGAGGGTCGGTATGGACTGGTTGGGCCGAAGGGCCTGTTTCCACACTGTCGGGAATCTAATCTAATCTTTCAACCTGAAATTCCCTTGATAAACCTTTCACTTGCCTCCCCTTCTCCCATCCACCTCAGATTCTCCCTCTTTGAATATGCCTTTCACAATTGTACAGCTCTCTTGTGGCTCAGTAATCTTGGAAGATAATCTCACCGAAAATGAAGGGATGTGTTTTATTGAGTGAGGCACTGATGGTGTAGCCTGTGACATATTGCTTTAGTCTGGAATGTGTTATTCTGGAATTGGGAGAAAACATAGCTGACATGCAAATACCATCTGTGGAGGGAAGTGAGTGATATTTTTAAAAAAAAGAGTTCATTGCAGGAGGTGACAAAGAGTTTGGGTGGGTGGGATTGGCTCGGCTAAGATTTGTTGTCCATCTCTAGTTACCCTTGTGTAGGTGGTGTTGAGCTACCTTCTTGAACCGCTGTACTCCACGCGCTGTATGGCCATCCACACGGAAACAAATGTGATCCAGCGATATATTTCCAAGTCAGGGCAGTGGGTTATTTGGAGGGTAGTTCGCAGGAAATGGTGTCCGCTGCCTTCGCCCTTCCAGAGGGCAAAGGTCACAGGTTTGGAAGGTGCTGCCGAGGGAACTTTGGTGAGTTTCTGCAGTGCGTCTTGTACACTGCTGCTACTGAGCGTCAGTGGAAGGAGGGGCTGTTTGTGGATGTGGTGCCAATCAAGTGGGGGGGGCTTCTTGAGTGGGAGCTGCCTCCCCCTCCCGTCCAGGGCAAGTGAGGATAATTCCCTCACACTCCTGACTCATGCCTTGTCGATGGCGGACAGGCTTTGGGGAGTCAGGAGGGGAGTTTCTCGCTGCAGGGTTCCAGGGAACATCAGGAATGATTTCCGATATGAAGGAAAATTGTGATCCTGAGCCTTAGTGAATGGGGACATGGGGTGACCCACAGTTGCAAGCTCTCCAGGCCACTCCTGAAGACTTCAGACTAATCTCCAGCCTATAAATGGGAGCTAACATGATAGGGAGGAAACACAGGGCCACATTTAAGGACCTGTCGATTGTCCATGGGCTCATTCATTCATTCAAGGTTGGCAGAGGGAGGAAAAGAAGGGTCAAGTTTGGCTGACATCCAATTGGGTAACTGAGGAACTGCCAATTGGTTGGGAAGTGGGTCATGGAAAGCCAGGCAGCCAATAGGCAAAGGGGAATGTGGATTGTGGGGTGAGGTCATGTGATCAACCACTGCCCCACCCCCCCCCAACCCAGAGAGAGTTGGCAACTGCCACCGTCCCTTGGCGGTTGCTCAGACTCACACACTTACATTTCACACACGACAGAAGTGAGGCTTGTGTGCGATGCCTTCCAGAGTGGAACAGCTCATGAGATTGTCCCCACCCCCCCCCTTCCCCCCGCTACTGGGGCACACAGACCAGGCAGGGTGGGGGAGTTCCACAATTACGGAAGGTGGGGGGGCACGTGAGGTGGGGGTTTGCGGGAGGGAAATTCAGTCTCACGCCTTCGGAAAGCAGAGCTTGTGACTCACCTTCTACCGCCAGTACGGTGGGGGCGAGGCACAGGAGGATCCAAATGTCCATCTTCATGGGATTCCCAGGGGGTTATCTGACCCGGTCCCGCTCACCCAGTTCAGCGCGAAGCTCACTGCACTGCTCCCAGTCGTGTTAACGGTGGGGGACCTTTGCTCCATGCGCTGACTGACAAGCCGTTGACCTGCTCTGCCCGCCCCGGCCCAGATTCCTGCAAATCTTTACTGTTCATGTTCTTATCCAAAAGTCTTTTAAACATTGCAACCGTACCCACATCCACCACTTCCTCAGCAAGTTTATTCATCACATACAAACAACCTTCTCTTTAAAAAAAAATTGACCCTTTTTTAAATCATTTATCTCTCACCTTAAAAATATGCCCCCTCATCTTGAAATCCCCTCAGGGACTGACACCTGCCATTCACCTTATCTATACCCCTCGTGATCTTATAAATCTCTAAAAATGCCGTCTCTCAACGAAAAAAAGTCCCACCCTCTGTTCTCAGCAATATCCTTCAGAACTTATAGGCATCCTTCCTATCCTGCACACCATGGGACAATTTAGCACAGCCAATCCACCTTAACCCGCACATCTATGCACTGTGGGAGGAAACCCACACAGACACACGGGGAGATTGTACAAACTCCATACAGTCACCAGAGGCTGGAATCGAACCCAGGTCCCAGGCGCTGTTAGGCAGCAGTGCTAACCACTGAGCCACCGTACCACTCAGTAATCAATTGAGAGTGTGAGTGCTGATAGGTTTTATTTAAGGCAAGGTTACATTATTATTGAAGTGATTTCTGCTGTAAAGGAAATGTAACAGTGACATGTATACCGCTGGCATTATGCTCCTGTTACTCAGTGAGCTTTTACATTGATATGGAGGAGCCAGTGTTGGACTGGGGTGGACAAAGTTAAAAATCACACAACGCCAGGTTATAGTCCCACAGGTTTATTTGGAAGCACTAGTTTTCGGAGCGCTGCCCCTTCATCAGGTGGTTGTGGAACAGCATAATAAGACACAGAAATTGTCTTCCTGGGAATGTGACTGGAAAAAAGTTCTGGGATTTACATACTAATGAACCAAAACTTGCAACCCATTAGATTAGATTACTTACAGACCCTTCGGCCAACAAGTCCACACTGACCCTCCGAAGAGCAAGCCACCCAGACCCATTCCCCTATACCTAACACTACAGGCAATTTAGCATGGCCAGTTCACCTAACCTGCACATCTTTGGACTGTGGAAGGAAACCCACACAGACACAGGGAGAATGTGCAAACTCCACACAGTCAGTCGCCTGAGGCGGGAATTGAACCCAGGTCCCTGGCGCTGTGAGGTAGCAGTGCTAACCACTGTGCCACCGTGCCGCTCACCATTCTGGAAGATGAAAGACTTAACAGCAATCTAGGTTTGTTCAATATAATCGTTTCAGTTGCATTACGATGAGACCTTTTGCTATAAACGCTGAGTCTAATTATCCTGCTCCACAACCACCTGATGAAGGGGCAGCGCTCCGAAAGCTAGTGCTTCCAGATAAACCTGTTGGACTTGAACCTGGTATTGGGGGATTTTTAAACTTTGTTTTAGGGGTGATAGGTATAGGACAGGTGTCAGAGGTAGGTTCTTCACTTAGAGGGCGTGGAATGGCCAGCCTGCAACACTGGTCCAGGGCATTTTAATGGTCATTGGATAAACATATGGATGGTATTGGGATAGTAAAGGTCAGATGGGCTTCAGATTGGTTTCACAGGTTGGCGCAACATTCAGGGCTGAAGGGCCTGTACTGTTCTGGAATGTTCTATGTCGGCCTCCTGATGATGCAGAGGATCTGATCAAGTGGTGCCATTTGCTGTTACATACGCCAATAGAGATGATATCGGGGCAAATTCAGATCCCCCAGGGGTTTAATCGCAAACCTCGCAGGCTTTGACGGAGTTGACCGTCCACGAGGAATGAGCAGGAGTATGATCGGAAGACGGCCTAGGAGCCTTCAACTGTGGCCTCAAGACACTGTCCGGTGGAAGTCCGCCACTGGCCTCCTCCATGACTCCCGGCTCCCCGAAGGGGCTGAGGATGGGGTAGATCTGGCGAGGGGTGGGCACCAGCAGGCTGTACCTCACCAGTCGGATGCCAAGGCGTTTCCTGGCGAGATGCTTCATGGGCACGTATCCCCGGTGGTGGAAGCGGAGGGTGTAGAACAGGAGCAGACCACTCTCCAGCAGCAGAAGGAGGAACCAGAGGCCGTGCAGGAGGAAGAGGAGGAAACAGCTCCATCTGAGCATGCTCAGTGCCTCAAGGAGGGCAGAAGATGGCGCCCAGCGGTGAACAGCCTCATCAGGATCGGGGCTCAGGAGTTGTGTGGTGGTCTGCAGGCCTGCAGTGCTGAGAACTGTCAGGGTCGTGTATCCAGGAAGGCTAGTGGTGCACAGCTCTGACGGGTGCAGCTCAAGGAAGGACAGTCCCCTCATTGCAGGGGGGTCATTGCAAACAGTGTCTGTGGGGTTGAAAGTTCCTCCACCATTGACTTTATTCCTAGCCCTGATCCATTCCGTTAGGTACTGAATGTCACAATCACAGAGCCAGGGATTGTTAGACAGACGCAAATACAGCATGGGGTGTCCCTCTAAGAAATCCGGAGGGATTGTTCTCAGCTGGTTATCCGAGACATCTAATGTTGTCAGACTTTTTAAGTTGTGCAGTGAGCTGCTGGGAAGATTCTTGATGTTGTTTGCAGACAAGGTTAAATATTTGAGGTTTTCGAGAGGGTCAAAGATGTTCTCAGGGATAACCCGGATTGCGTTTCCACTGAGACTCAGTTCCTCCAGTGACACCAGGCCATCGAAAGCTCCCTCAGGGAGAGCCTGTATCTCATTGTGATCGAGGATGAGCGTTCTGAGATTCCGGAGGTTGCTGAAGTCGGGAATTCTGGTCAAGGAGTTTGCCGAGAGATCTAACTTTATTACTGGGAGAGGAAAGTCCGAGTCAAAGTGTTGAATCATGTTGTTGGAAAGGTCAAGGTCACTAAAATTTGAGAAGATTTCAAATGAGCTTAAAGCCACCGTGGTGAGATTGTTGTAGCTCAGTAAGAGGATCTCTGTGTCCAATGGGAGAGACCGAGGGACAGACACTAGGGAGCGATGACTACAGTTGATTCCTGGTTTACCTGCTAGATCAGTGTATCCAGCACAAGCCCCCAAAGGTGGTGTTGTTATTAAGTGCCTGTGTGGAGTGGTGATTTGGGGTCTTTCTGTAACAGTGGATGTCTGAGGGATCGTTTCAGTCATTGTAATGATCTCACAGATTTGCTCAAAAGGGAAATCGATAATTGGTGTCCCAAACCATTCACGTGGAGTTGAACATGTAACACTCTTCAAATCAGCCTCCTTTCTGCTGTTATAGATGCTACCATTATTGGACTGAATCCATTCAATCAGGTGTTCCACAGTGTCACACTGACAGTGCCATGGATTATTGTAAAGGTAGATGTAGGGTGCTGAGATTTTCAAAAAGTTTTGAGGAATTGTCTGCAGGATGTTGTTTGAGATATCAAATACATCTAAATACTCCTTGTTTTCCAGGGCATTTACACCGAAGTTTTCGATGTTGTTTGCAGACAGGGTTAAATATTTGAGGTTCTCAAGAGGGTCAAAGATGTTCTCAGGGATAGCCCGGATCGCGTTTTCACTGAGACTCAGTTCCTCCAGTGACACCAGGACATCGAAAGCTCCCTCAGGGAGAGCCTGTATCTTATTGTGATCGAGGATGAGTGTTCTGAGATTCCGGAGGTTGCTGAAGTCGGGAATTCTGGTCAAGGAGTTTGCCGAGAGATCTAACTTTATTACCGGGAGAGGAAAGTCCGAGTCAAAGTGTTGAATCATGTTGTTGGAAAGGTCAAGGTCACTGAGATTTGAGAAGATTTCAAATGAGCTTAAAGCCACCGTGGTGAGATTGTTGTAGCTCAGTAAGAGGATCTCTGTGTCCAATGGGAGAGACCGAGGGACAGACACTAGGGAGCGATGACTACAGTTGATTCCTGGTTTACCTGCTAGATCAGTGTATCCAGCACAAGCCCCCAAAGGTGGTGTTGTTATTAAGTGCCTGTGTGCAGTGGTGATTTGGGGTCTTTCTGTAACAGTGGATGTCTGAGGGACCGTTTTAGTCATTGTAATGATCTCACAGATTTGCTCAAAAGGGAAATCGATAATTGGTGTCCCAAACCATGCACGTGGAGTTGAACATGTAACACTCTTCAAATCAGCCTCCTTTCTGCTGTTATAGATGCTACCATCATTGGACTGAATCCATTCAATCAGTGGTTCCACAGTGTCACACTGACAGTGCCATGGATTATTGTAAAGGTAGATGTAGGGTACAAACACATTCAGAAAATTCTGAGGAATTGATTGCAAGTTGTTGTTTGAGATATCAAACTTATCCAGATTTTCCAGATCTCCCAGTGCATTTACACCGAAGTTTTCGATGTTGTTTGCAGACAGGGTTAAATATTTGAGGTTCTCAAGAGGGTCAAAGATGTTCTCAGGGATAGCCCGGATTGCGTTTCCACTGAGACTCAGTTCCTCCAGTGACACCAGGACATCGAAAGCTCCCTCAGGGAGAGCCTGTATCTTATTGTGATCGAGGATGAGTGTTCTGAGATTCCGGAGGTTGCTGAAGTCGGGAATTCTGGTCAAGGAGTTTGCCGAGAGATCTAACTTTATTACCGGGAGAGGAAAGTCCGAGTCAAAGTGTTGAATCATGTTGTTGGAAAGGTCAAGGTCACTGAGATTTGAGAAGATTTCAAATGAGCTTAAAGCCACCGTGGTGAGATTGTTGTAGCTCAGTAAGAGGATCTCTGTGTCTAATGGGAGAGACTGAGGGACAGACACTAGGGAGCGATGACTACAGTTGATTCCTGGTTTACCTGCTAGATCAGTGTATCCAGCACAAGCCCCCAAAGGTGGTGTTGTTATTAAGTGCCTGTGTGCAGTGGTGATTTGGGGTCTTTCTGTAACAGTGGATGTCTGAGGGATCGTTTCAGTCATTGTAATGATCTCACAGATTTGCTCAAAAGGGAAATCGATAATTGGTGTCCCAAACCATGCACGTGGAGTTGAACAAGTAACACTCTTCAAATCAGCCTCCTTTCTGCTGTTATAGATGCTACCATCATTGGACTGAATCCATTCAATCAGTGGTTCCACAGTGTCACACTGACAGTGCCATGGATTATTGTAAAGGTAGATGTAGGGTACAAACACATTCAGAAAATTCTGAGGAATTGATTGCAAGTTGTTGTTTGAGATATCAAACTTATCCAGATTTTCCAGATCTCCCAGTGCATTTACACCGAAGTTTTCGATGTTGTTTGCAGACAGGGTTAAATATTTGAGGTTCTCAAGAGGGTCAAAGATGTTCTCAGGGATAGCCTGGATTGCGTTTCCACTGAGACTCAGTTCCTCCAGTGACACCAGGACATCGAAAGCTCCCTCAGGGAGAGCCTGTATCTTATTGTGATCGAGGATGAGCATTCTGAGATTCCGGAGGTTGCTGAAGTCGGGAATTCTGGTCAAGGAGTTTGCCGAGAGATCTAACTTTATTACCGGGAGAGGAAAGTCCGAGTCAAAGTGTTGAATCATGTTGTTGGAAAGGTCTATGTCTTGGAGTTTTGAGAGGATTGCAAATGAGCTTGAAGCCACCGTGGTGAGATTGTTGTAGCTCAGTAAGAGGATCTCTGTGTCCAGTGAGATAGAATGAGGGACAGACACCAGGGACTGATGACTACAGTTGGTCCCTAGTTTACCTGCTAGATCCATGTAGGGTTTGCACTGAGGTGTAGTTAGGCAAACCTTGAGAATAAATAGACAACAGATGGCTGGAAGGTTTATTCTCCTTAATGGCCACATTCCTAAAAGGTAAAAGTACAAACAATTGGAAATGTTGACTTGCACTCCAAAGTTTCTAATCAGACTCTACTGGATTAACTAACCTTGGGGATTGGGATTCTGAAAGTAATCTTCAAACAGCATTTATTAATGTTTCACCCTTAATTCGAAGAAAGGTAGGAGAAATAGGCAGGTAATGTCTTCTGCGGCTATCCCCATTTCAAACAAGTATGCTGTTTTGGAAAATGTAGGGGGTGATGGATTCTCAGGGGAATGTAGCACAAACAGCCAAGTTTCTGATATTGAGACTGGCTTTAATGCAATGAGGGGTATGTTGGGTTCCAAGAGATAAATTGTGTTCGGGGACTCTCTAGTCTGAGGTACAGGCAGACGTTTCTGTGGCCAGCAGCTAAAAATCAGAATGGTGTGTTGCTTTCCTAGTGCCAGGATGTCTCAGAGAGGGTGCAGAATGTTCTCTCGGGGGAGAGGGGCCAGCAAGAGGTCATTGTCCACATTGAAACCGACGACATAGGAAGGGAAAAGGTTGAGATTCTGAAAGGAGATTACCAGAAAGTTATGCAGGAATTTAAAAAGGAGGTCCTCAAGGGTAGTAATATCTGGATTAGTCCCAGTGCTACGAGCTAGTGAGGGCAGGAATAGGAGGATAGAGCAGATGAATGCATGGCTGAGGAGCTGGTGTATGGGAGAAGGATTTTTGGATCATTGGAAACTCTTTTTGGGGTGGAAGTGACCTGAACAAGGACGGATTGCACCTAAATTGGAAGGGGACTAATATACTGGCAGGGAAATTTGCTGGAACTGCTTGGGAGGATTTAAACTAGTAAGGTGGGGGGGTGGGACCCAGGAGATAGTGAGGAAAGAGATCAATCTGAGACAGGTACAGCTGGGAACAGAAGTGAGTCAAACAGTCAGGGCAGGCAGGGACAAGGTAGGACTGATAAATTAAACTGCATTTATTTCAATGCAAGGGGCCTAACAGGGAAGGCAGATGAACTCAGAGCATGGTTAGGAACACGGGACTGGGATATCATAGCAATTACAGAAACATGGCTCAGGGATGGATAGGATTAATAGCTTAATGTTCCAGGATACAAATGGTAGAGGAAGGTTAGAAAAGGAGGCAAAAGAGGAGGGGGAGTGGCATTTTTGATAAAGAGATAGCATTACAGCTGTGCTGAGGGAGGATATTCCCGGAAATACATCGAGGGAAGTTATTTGGGTGGAACTGAGAAATAAGAAAGGGATGATCACCTTATTGGGATTGTATTATAGATCCCCTAATAGTCAGAGAGAAATTAAGAAACAAATTTGTAAGGAGATCTCAGTTATCTATAAGTATAGTAGGGTGGTTATGGTAGGGGCTTTTAACTTTCCAAACATAGATTGGGACTGCCTTAGTGTTGAGGGTTTAGATGGAGAGGAATTTGTTAAGTGTGTACAAGAAAATTTTCTGATTCAGTATGTGGATGTACCTACTAGAGAAGGTGCAAAACTTGACCTACTCTTGGGAAATAAGGCAGGGCAGGTGACTGAGGTGTCAGTGAGGGAGCACTTTGGGGCCAGGGACCACAATTCTATTAGTTTTAAAATAGTGATGGAAAAGGATAGACCAGATTTAAAAGTTGAAGTTCTAAATTGGAGAAAGGCTAATTTTGATGGTATTAGGCAAGAACTTTTAAAAGCTGATTGGAGGCAGATGTTTGCAGGTAAAGGGACGGCTGGAAAATGGGAAGCCTTCAGAAATGAGATAACAAGAATCCAGAGAAAGTATATTCCTGTCAGGGTGAAAGGAAAGGCTGGTAGGTATAGGGAATGCTGGATGACTAAGAAATTGAGGGTTTAGTTAAGAAAAAGAAGGAAGCATATGTCAGGTACAGACAGGATAGATCGAGTGAATCCTTAGAAGAGTATAAAGGCAGTAGGAGTATACTTAAGAGGTAAACCAGGAGGGCAAAACGGGGACATGAGATAGCTTTGGCAAATAGAATTAAGGAGAATCCAAAGGGTTTTTACAAATATATTAAGGACAAAAGGGTAACTAGGGAGAGAATAGGGCCCTCAAAGATCAGCAAGGCGGCCTTTGTGTGGAACCGCAAGAGATTGGGGAAGATACGAAACGAGCATTTTGCATCAGTGTTTACTGTGGAAAAGGACATGAAAGACATACAATGTAGGGAAATAGATGGTGACATCTTGAAAAATGTCCACATTACCGAGGAGAAAGTGCTGGATGTTTTAAAATGCATAAAAGTGGATAAATCCCCAGGACCTGATCAGGTGTACCCTACAACTCTGTGGGAAGCTAGGGAAGTGATTGCTGGGCCTCTTGCTGAGATATTTGTATCATTGATAGTCACAGGTGAGGTGCCAGAAGACTGGAGGTTGGCAAACATGGTGCCACTGTTTAAGAAGGGCGGTAAAGACAAGCCAGGGAACTATAGACCAGTGAGCCTGACCTCGGTGGTGGGCAAATTGTTGGAGGGAATCCTGAGAGACAGGATGTACACGTATTTGGAAAGGCAAGGACTGATTCGGGATAGTCAACATGGCTTTGTGCGTGGGAAGTCATGTCTCACAAACTTGATTGAGATGTTTGAAGAAGTAACAAAGAAGATTGATGAGGGCACAGCAGTAGATATGTTCTGTATGGACTTCAGTAAGGCATTCGACAGGGTTCCCCATGGGAGACTGATTAGCAAGGTTAGATATCATGGAATACAGGGAGAACTAGCCATTTGGATACAGAACTGGCTCAAAGGTAGAAGACAGAGAGGGTGGTGTTGGAGGATTGTTTTTCAGACTGGAGGCCTGTGACCAGTGGAGTGCCACAAGGATCAGTGCTGTGTACACTACTTTTCATCATTTTTATAAATGGTTTGGATGTGAGCTTAAGAGGTGCAGTTAGTAAGTTTGCAGATGATAACAAGATTGGAGGTGTAGTGGACAGCAAAGAAGGTTACCTCAGATTACAACAGGATCTTGACCAGATGGGCCAATGGGCTGAGAAGTGGCAGATGGAGTTTAATTCAGATAAATGTGAGGTGCTGCATTTTGGGAAAGCAAATCTTAGCAGGACTTATACACTTAATGGTAAGGGCCTAGGGAGCATTGCTGAACAAAAAGACCTTGGAGTACAGGTTCATAGCTCCTTGAAAGTGCAGTCGCAAGTAGATAGGATAGTGAAGAAGGCGTTTGGTATGCTTTCCTTTATTGGCTAGAGTATTGAGTATCAGAGTTGGGAGGTCATGTTGCAGCTGTACAGGACATTGGATAGGCCACTGTTGGAATGTTGCGTGCAATTCTGGTCTCCTTCCTATCGGAAAGATGTTGTGAAACTTGAAAGGGTTCAGAAAAGATTTACAAGGATGTTGCCAGAGTTGGAGGATTTGAGCTACAGGGAGAGGCTGAACAGGCTGGGGCTGTTTTCCCTGGAGCGTCAAAGGCTGAGGGGTGACCTTATAGAGGTTTATAAAATCATGAGGGGCATGGATAGGGTAAATAGACAAAGTATTTTCCCTGGGGTCGGGGAGTCCAGAACTAGAGGGGTATCGGTTTAAGATGAGAGGGGAAAGATATAAAAGAGACCTAAGGGGCAACTTTTTCACACAGGGGGTGGTACGTGTATGGAATGAGCTGCCAGAGGAAGTGGTGGAGGCTGGTACAACTGCAAAATTTGAAAGGCATTTGGATGGGTATATGAATAGGAAGGGATTGGAGGGATATGGGCTGGGTGCTGGCAGGTGGGACTAGATTGGGTTGAGATATCTGGTCAGCATGGATGAGTTGGGCCGAAGAGTCTGTTTCCATGCTGTACATGATTCTATGAGTGTCTACACGTGACTCTAGACTGTTTGTAGCCGTCTCTAGCTGCTCGCTCCTTGGCTGGTTTGGTTTCTACCTCTTTTAGCTGTATCTGAGGTGGGGAAGGTGAAGGTCACTGGGTTAGACAGCCTGAAGCATCAGCTCCTATCCTTACAACACTCAACAACAGACACAGAGTCTGCTGCTGCTACAGTCATAACCAGGTCTCTCAACAGAGGGTTTGGGACTGAACCCGCTATCTTCTGTGCTCATGGTTCAGTTGGTGAAGGCATAAGGATGAAACAATCAGAGTCAGGGTCAAGAATCATTGAAATGCTCACCGTGATTCCCCGTCTCTCGGTTTGAATTCATATAGCACCTACAGTGCAAGGAAACCCTTCATAGGAGTGTTACCAAACAACACTTAATCCCGCAATTGCTTCGGGAGATGTTTGGAGAGATGACCAAAATCTTGGTCAGAAGGTTGGAGAGTTGCTAAGGAAGAGAGGCAGAGAACCATGAGTTTTATTTAGGGAGAGAATTCCAGAGTTTGGGATTCTGAGGCTGAAGGCATGTGAGGAGTGATGGGAATCAGGCCCAAATTGAAGGAGGAGAGATGGCGGGAGAGGAAAGTGTGCAGACAGTTGGAAATGTGGCCAGGAGGAATCTGCACTCTAGGATGAGGCTTTCCAAATCTAGATGGCAATGGACCAGCCGCCAACGCAGCTCAGCAACAGCCAGAGGGAGAGGTGAAGGGGACATGAGGTGGGTAAGAACAAGGGGCTGCTGGGTAATGGATGCACCTCATTAGACCAGCTCTTTGGCAGCAGTGACAGGTCTCACCAGGGCTGGGGGTGCCAAGCAGCCGTGAGACCAGAATGTTGTAATAATTCCCAGTCCCTATGGAGGGCAGAGGAAGGAAATGGGTCAGTGCTTTGTATTTGAATTCTGAAGTGATCACTGTGCATCTGCTGCTTATGGAGGAGAAAGATAGGGGTGATTCTGTCTCTGGCTCCAGATTAGCAAGCGGGCTTGCTGATAGAGCCACATCCTGTTTTTCTCTCTCGCTGCTCTCACTCACTGGAACACGCACGTCAATCATTATTGAAGAGGAGCAAGTGAGGCTGAGGCAATTTCTCTCTCCGAGATCACTCAGGTCAATGGCTTCATCACACATCACAACAAACCTCCTTAGTCTGCATTGCAGAAATTCACCAAGGTTCCTCAGATAGCATCTTCCAAACTCACAACCCTAAGCATCTGGAGGACAAGGGCAGCAGATACATGGGAACACTACCCTTGTAAGTCCCCCTCTCAGCCACTCACCATCCCGACTTGGAAACATATCGGGTTGTTCCTTCAGTGTTGCTGGGTCAGAATCCTGGGACTCCCTCCCTAACGACACTGAGTGGGAGTCCCTACACCACACAGAGCTGCAGCGGCTCAAGGAGTTAGCTCACCCCCACCTTCTCAAGGGGCAATTAGGGACAGGGCAACAAATGCTGTCCCCAGCCAGTGTTGCCCACAAAAATGGATAAAAGTCTCCAACACAAAGGTCTGAAGTGGTCAAGATCAGCTCCCACAGTGATCACACACGGAGAAAATAATTGTACACAGTCTCAAAGATATTCACACTGACTCTCTCTCTCTCTAACACACACACAGACACATGTACATATACACATACAAAGGCAAACACACTCACAAAAACAGATACATACAGACACACAGTTGGACACATTCACAAATGCACGTGTGTGTATATACACACACACACACACACATAGACACATGTACATATACACATACAAAGGCAGACACACTCACAAAAACAGATACGCACAATCACACAGTTAGACACATTCTCAAATGCACGCGCATATACACACACACACACACACACACACACGCGGAAGGGAGCAATATATATGAGTAATCCCACAAGGACCTACAAGCACAAAAGCAATTGCTGCAACATTGTGCGTTCTACATTGTAAACCACGTCAACATCTTACATTTCTACAGCGCCTTTAGCATTGTAAATCCTTCCGAGAGTGTTCAACAATCACATTTACCCAAGACAGTGAAATGGGGCAGGAGGATAAATGAGGCAAGGCTTTGGGGAAATACAGAGGTTTGAGGGAGCATGGTAGGAGAGAGAGATGGTGAGGCAGGGAGGAGATTGCGATGTTTCAGGGGCTGATGGGGGTGGGGACCTGCCTTTCTTATCAAGGTATGGGAGGTGGGGGGGGAGGGTTCTAAACTTTTGGGAGCAGAATTCAGTCTGGGTCTTCTCGTCCAGTTCTCAGCTCTGACCTGTAGCCCCACGCTTTCCAAACAGGGGAGGGACAAGGTGGTAAAGTCCCGGTGTATTGAAGACCCTGTTGTTGGCACCAATCTGGTCCATTTCCCTGAAGAGGGGTGGCGAGGTCTGAGCTGTTGTGGCAGTGTGCCACCATGGACATTCCATTTCTCTACCCAGTGTGGGACTGCCTAGGACTCTCTTCCCGTCCCCCCCACCTGTCACTGCCATGTGTTGGAAGCGATTACAAGCCGATGGTCAAGATGGTGTTTATGACCACCTCACATCTTCAAGCGTCGGGTCCAGGAGTGGGACTTGAACCTGGATGTCCCAGCTCCGAGGATATTCTCCGCTGTGCCCATTATCTGTGGTCGGACCCAGTGTGTTCATGACCAGACTCTGGATGCTTCCCAGGGCCCCTAGTACCACTTAGGGGAACCCTGGGATTCACAGAGAAGTGCCAGCACTTACTGAAGACCGCCGTCATCCCCTCCCTCGGATGGTGATGTCCTGTAAGAACGTAGCGCCTGCGACCACAAAAGCTTCAATGCGGTGCTCCAAAGTACAAGTGGATCTTGAAGACCCGAGATATCTCCGGCTTGAACACAGCGGGGAATGGATGCTGGGCTTGGCAGCGTCCTCTTATCCCTGATCTCCAAGAGGAAATAACCCTCCTCCTACCATTCCTCACCCCACCCCCACTCCCTCCCCTTCCTGTCAGTAATGACACAGCCCGACAGGAATTGGAATAACCTACGCCCGTCCATCAGGCACTGTTTACAAACCCACAGACCATGCCGTTTGGTGGTGAGTGTGATTGTACAGCTCTTTCCTGGCCTCAGGATACCCACAGCGCGCATCGCAGACAATGAAGTCCCTTTGAAACATTGCAATACAAGGAACACATCAGCCAAGTTGCACACAGCAAGATCCCAGGAACTGGATCAATGGTGCTGGAAGAGCACAGCAGTTCAGGCAGCATCCAACGAGCAGCGAAAAGATCCCAGGAACACCTACCTTGATAAACATCTCCATAAAAACTGTATTATCAATCGCTCAGACCTTTTTGAGTATAGGAGTTGGGATGTCATACTGAGGTTGCACAGGACATTGGTGAGGTAGAGCACTGTCTCCAGTTCTGGCTGTCCCGTTATAGGAAGGATCTGATCAAGCTGGAAAGGGTTCAAAAGAGAGTTACCAGGATGTTGCTGGGAATGGAGGGTTTGAGTTAGAAGGAGAGGCCAGGATTTTGTTCACTAGAGCATTTGAAGTTGAGGGCTGACCATATTGAGGTTTACAAAATCATGAGGGACATGCATAAAGTGAATAGCAAAAGTCTTTTCCCTAGGGTGGGGGGATTTCAAGACTGGGGGTATATTTTTTAAGGTGAAAGGAAAAAGATTTTAAAAAGACACGAGGGTCAACTTTTATTTTAACAGAGGGCGGTTTGTGTGGAACAAACCTTCAGAGCAAGTGGTGTATGCAGGTTCAGTTACAAATTGTAAAAGACATTTAAATAAATACATGAATAGGAACGGTTTGGAAGAATATGGTGTGGGAGCAGGCAGATGGGACTAGTTTATTTTGGGATTATGGACTGGTTGGGCCGAAGGGTCTGTTTCCACGCTGGATGACTGAAATAAGCCTTTGTTACCAATAACTGGTCACCAGTCCACTGAACAATCAGGGCTCCTTGTTACCAATAACCGGTCACCAGTCCACTGACCAATCAGCTCCTTGTTGCCAATAACTTGTCACCAGGCCACTGACCAATCAGCTCCTTGTTACCAATAACTGGTCACCAGGCCACTGACCAATCAGCTCCTTGTTGCCAATACCTTGTCACCAAGCCACTGACCAATCAGTCCCTTGGCATTAGTAACTGGTTCAATCCTACATACCTCTTGACTCCAGTTTGTCTGCAAACAGGGTTTTAAGACCATAAGGAGTGGAAGTAAGGCCATTCGGCCCATCGAGTCCACTCTGCCATTCAATCATGGCTGATGGACATTTCAACTCCACTTACCCCCATTCTCCCCGTAGCCCTTAATTCCTTGTGACATCAAGAATTTATCAATCTCTGCCTTGAAGACATTTAGCGTCCCGGCCTCCACTGCACTCTGCGGCAATGAATTCCACAGGCCCACCACTCTAGGGCTGAAGAAATGTCTCCACATTTCTGTTCTGAATTGACCCCCTCTAATTCTCAGGCTGTGTCCACGGGTCCTAGTCTCCTCGCCTAACGGAAACAACTTCCTAGCGTCCACCCTTTCCAATCCATGTAAACAAGCAGTGTGCAAACAGCACTTACACTGAGTGTTGGGTTTTAAAATATCCAGTCGTCCTTTCAACCTCTCTCCTCCCATATCTGTCCACAGTCTAAAATACAATAAAATAAAAAGGTAAGCTTTTTAATGGGTGTCCTCAAGGTGCAGGTTCACTTCAACGAGAGGAGCTATAGGAATGATTACTGATTTAAAGAAAAGATATAACAAGTTGCCTCTCTGTCATAAAATATAGCAGGAGGAGGCCACTCAGCCCATTGAGTCTGTTCTGATATCCAACGAGATATTGGCTAAGATGAATAATCATTTTCCTGCCTTTCTCCCCAACACTTGACGCCTTGATTAAAAATCAGCTTTGAATATAACAAATGAACACCTGCAATAGCTCTCTGCTGCAAGGATTTCCACTCCCCTCTGAGTGAAGGAAGCCCTCCTCATCTCTGTCGGAAATGGGTGACCCCTTATTCTGAGGTGATGGCCCTCTGGTCCTAGATTCTCCCACAAGGAGAGACAACCTCTCCCACATTTACCCTAACAAAGCCGGTAAGAAGCTTGTATCTTTCAATAAGGTTGCAAGTCATTCTTATCAAATCCAAAGCAGCACAGACTGAACCTACTCAAATCTTTCCTCATAAAACAATCCCTCTAATCCTGGCATCAATTTTTTTTGGACTGGCTCCAATGCCAGTATATCTTTCCTCACATAAAGGGCCCCAAGTCTCTTCACAGTACTCCTGCTGTGGTCTGGCTAGTGCTCTTTGCAAAACCTCAGTACCCTTTAGAGTCGTAGAGTCATACAGATGTACAGCACAGAAACAGACCCTTCAGTCCAACCCGTCCATGCCAACCAGATATCCCAACCCAATCTAGTCCCACCTGCCAGCCACCCAGCCCTTATCCCTCCAAACCCTTCCTATTCATATACCAATACAGATGCCTTTTAAATGTTGTAATTGTACCAGCCTCCACCACTTCCTCTGGCAGCTCAGTCCATACACGCACTTAAGGGCAACGTGCAATCTGCTTTCAGTACTGCAGGATAACCTTGGATGCTAGTTTTTTATGATTCGTATAAAATCATTCAATGAAGCCTTAACCCCATTCCTGTCTCTCCCACTATGACTCTCGGCATTCTGGGTCCGCTAAGTGTTTATCTAGACCTTCAAAGTCCCAACCTCTGCTATTCTCTTGGGAAGAGCATCCCAGACACGAACAAATCCCAGAGGGAAAGAAAAATCTCCTTATCTATAATTGGAAGATCCTTGTTAACTACAAAGTCAGATTCAAGCACCTCCATCTATTTACTTCATGGTAGCCTAATGGAGACTTAAAACAAAAGGGATGTGTACAGGTGGAATGATAAGAGTTTGATTCATTTCGGGATGTACGTAAATCACGCCAGCACAGGAGCGGAACAGCACACCTTTTCCTAGGGAGTCCTGAATTTCTTAACCGTGGAACAGTTATAGCACAGAGGGAGGCCATTTGGCCCATTTTGTCTATGCTGGCTCTACACAGGCGACTCACCCTGTAGCAAGGCAAACGTTATTCTCTTCACGTGCTGATCACATTCTCTCCCAAAAGCCTTGATCGAATCCGGGTCCACCGCACTAGATTCCAATCTCTCACCGCGTCAAAAAATAAACTTTTTTTTTGCCCTTCCTGCATTGCCTCTTTTTGCAAATTCCTTTGAACCGGTACGCTCGTTTTTATATTCAAACAGCAAGAGATTCTTTCAACCTCCTCCCTGAGACCCCCTCACGATTCTGAGCATCTGGACTGGGGGTCAGGGGCTGGCTGTTTTTAAAGGCAGGACCTGCCCACAAGTACTTGCCAACAGCGAAAGGTGATGGAGGGGCAGTTTCCAGCAGCTTTTTTTTAACAATACATTACTTACACCGACCCCCTGAAGCACAACCCACCCATACATTTACCCCTTTACCGAGCAATATGGGCAATTTAGCATGGCCAATTCACCTGACCTGCACATCTTTGGACTGTGGGAGGAAACCGGAGCACCCGGAGGAAACCCACGCAGACACGGGGAGAATGTGCAAACTCCACACAGTCAGTCGCCTGAGGCGGGAATTGAACCCGGATCTCTGGCGCTGTGAGGCAGCAGTGCTAACCACTGTGCCACCGTGCCGCCCACCATTTCTCTATTCCCCCTCTCCTATTGTTTCCATTTGCCCTGCATATCACAAAGCTGTGAGACTGAGATATGGAACACCGACAAAAGGATTGTTAGCAGCGACGGTGCAATACTGACTGCTTCTGCACACTGAAGAACATCCTCCATTAGTCCCTTGGTCCTTCTTGGCAGCACCTGGTCTGAGCTCTCCCGCTTTGTGGGGACAAGTGGGGTGGGCTGCTTCACCAGGTCAGAACTTCTCTCATGGATTTATCTTGCCATTAACTCTCCGCCTCTACATCCTGTGCCTCTTTCCACTTCACCTGACGAAGGAGCAGCGCACCAAAAGCTTGTGATTCTGAATAAACCAGGACTACAATAACCTGGTGTCGTTTGACTTCTGAAGTTGCCCACTCCAGTCCAACACCGGCACTTCCACAGCAGAACTTGCAGGAACCTCGCAAGATATGGGAACAAATTCAGACTTAGCAAGGCTCCCTTTGAATGCTGTGCTACAGGAGACAGTGTATGTGCGTACATAGTGAACAAGGTGTAGTTGGGAGGATTGGGAAGCTAAGATGGGGCTGTCTAATCTGCCTTGCTTCAAAGTCAATAGTGGCTCTCACTTCTTAAGAAAGGGAATGTAAATCCACACACTTCAACCAATAATAGATTTATTGTCAGGAGAGGGCTTTTTAAAAAAAAATCCTCAAAAAATTACACATCACATGATCAAAACATCAACATTAGCTTAAAGACACCCATAGTGTCCCTCTGTTGGAGCTAGGACACAAAAATGGGCCAACAATATCTTTGGAGGATTGTCATGTTGGGTGGGGATACATGATCACAGAGATCGCTCAGAGCAGAGCACATTACAAACCCCTGTTCAAACTCTATATCCCCCCTCCTTGCTGAGGAAAAGGAGTCCCTTTGATGAGCTGCTGTGTGAGAAACAAGTCCAGATTCAAGAGGCCTTTACAGCACAGAACTGGAATCCTGCTGAAAAGGCAGACACATTCTGCAGCTTGAACTAATCAGGACAAATGGCAAGAATGCCAAAATTTAAATAGCAAGTTAGCTGGTGGCAGCAGAGAATGCGGTAGGCTCCTCTCGGGACACTGAAATAAAAGGTCCATTTAAGACCTCTCCCCTCCCCCACTTTTATTTTAAACCACAGTCCAAATCATGAGACTGTTGGAAATTTGGCATTCTTGCATTTGTCCTGATGAGAATAACACAAAGGTAACACGTCATTCCTTTTCAGCGACATTTAAATCCAGATTCGTTTATTCCAACATTTACCCAGAGTACCGAAACGTCTCAGGAACTCGGTAATTAATTCTGATCGGTGATCGTGATCAATCCCAAAGAAGAACACCTTCTGGGTGGTGACAGTGAGAATGTCTTGCTCACAAAGCTTATTCTAGAGTTTTTAAAAACTCCCAAAAGGTTTTGTGCTTTGAAGCAAATCATATCAATTTTCTTTTTAATGTATGTTTAGACTTAAAATATTTTCATTATATATACTTTTTTTTAAATATGAATTCAATGGATGTAAGGGGGACATTAGGCGTTTATCTGCACGTTAGGAACAAAAATACAATTTCTCTAGCATCGCCCACTGGATATCACAAAGCTTTATCTAGTTAATAACCTTTCTTTTGAAGTGCAATCACCTGCTGAAACATAAGAAACGTTGCAATCGATATGCAGACACCTCTCAAAATGCAGCAGCTGATCTGAGCTCTGAGGGGGATTGAGAAATAGCTGCTGAGCAATCGATATGTAGACTGAGACACACCTCAGTCAGAATAGGAGAAACTCCCCTGACCACCTCCAGAAGGGTGCTGCAGAACCTCAAAGGGCCAGTGGATGGGGAGCACGGGGTTGGGCGCGGTTAGTTCGGCTTCAACTTAAGGGCTGTGCCTTCAGCAAAACCTTGAGCTTTTGCAGCGGGCGATTTGTATTTTCATGGCCGTTCCACTGGACGGACGAGGTGGTGGGAGCAGGCAAGAGAAGGGTGGGGGGAGGGGGAGACAGGGAACACACCCTGCTCCATGGAGGTTTCAAGATTACGGGGCGTAAGGTGAGAGGAGAAAGCGTTTGGGTTGCAAGGAGAGGCTGAGACTTTTTTCACCGGAGTGTAGGAGGCTGAGATACATGGGGGGTATAAAATCATGAGGGGTATTGATCAGGTGATTGGCAGGTGTCTCTTCCCTAGGCTGGACAATTTCAAGATTAGAGGGCTTTTTTTTTGGAAAGGTGAGAGGAGAAAGAGTTAAAAAATTAGGTGAGGGGCAATTTCTTTTTTAAACACAGGGTGGAATGACCTTCCTGAGGAAGTGGTAGATGCAGATACAGTTACAACATTTAAAAGACATTTGGATAAGGACATAAATAGGAAAGATTTGGAGGGATATGGGTCAGGAGCAGGCAGGTGGGAACTCGTCTAGTTTGGGAATATGGTCGGCATGGACTGGTTGGGCCGAAGGGCCTGTTTCCGTGCTGGATGACTCTAAACCGGAGCCACACAGACCTGCCCTGATCACAGTTGAGTTTCTAAACCCCAGGAGGAGGACTGTGGGCAGGGACAGGCTACAGAACAATGCAGGAATTTGGGAACAGGGATTGTTTTAAAGTATAAATTTTCCAAACCATTTTTGGGGAGGGGAGAGTGGTGGCAGCAGAAACTCTGTGCTAGCCCTGTAGTTGGGATCTGTGTTAAGGGATTAATTCAGATGTCATCACGAGATGACAGCTTTAAATTACAAATATAAAAGTCTTCTGGCCAGAGATAATGGGAGTTTCTTTCACAAGACGCACCTGCAACTAGGATCCAAAAACTTTTGTGTTTTTTTTCAAAACTATTTTGAAGACAAAGGGAGGAGACTATGGAAAACTGGCCAGGGAAGAGTTCTTCCAACAGTACAATGAGATCTTTTGACCGAGACACGCAAAGACCTTCCCTAAAGACAGTGACTGTGAAAGTGCAGCCATCCCGCAGTAGTGACACTAGGATTATGGGCTCCTGAACCCAGGCTGACACGAGCAGTGGGTTCTGAGAGAGGGCGTTGAAAACAGAAAGCAAATTGCTTCAAAGGTAAACGCTGCAGATAGGCAGGGGAAGATTCAAGAGGCCAGACGTCCCTGCTGGCGATATATTAATAGGTGTGCGGTTAATGTTTCTGTGTGACATTCCTTGCGGCTGTTTTAATGCCCTGAGCTTATTTAATTATATCGCAAACAGTCACGTCTGGCTTTGCACGTCCTTCACCAGAGGAGTCAGGGTATGAACTGTCAAGTTCATTTCTCAACTGCAACACTGACAGAATAAAATGCGGTTTATAACAGGGATTATCTGGGCTCCTACTCACCCATAAGTGACATTTCAACGTATCGTCTTAATCCTCAGGCCCCAGCGCCTGTGATTCAGGCAGCACCGAGCACAGTCTGCAGGGTCAACCGAGGCTGAACTGCCCCCACAGGGGGCATCCTGACGCTCCAACTGCCCAACTGGCAGGGATCAGGAGAAGGCAGAGGATTCCTGCGTAATCTGGTCAGGCTGTAAGACTTTAGTGTGTGTGCGCATGTTTGTGTATGTGTGCCCACTTATGTGATTACACGCGAGAGACTGAGAATGCTCAAGCATTTGCAGAGAACCGTGGAATCCCGAGTGTGGAATAAGGCCATTCGGCCCATCGAGCCCACACCAAACCCCCAAAGAGCATCCAACCCTACCCTACTTCCCATGGCTGATCCACCCTAACCCACACATCCCTGGGCCCTTTGGGTAATTTAGCACGGCCAATCCACCCTAACCTACACATCCCTGGGCACTATGGGGCAAATTAGCACGGCCAATCCACCCTAACCTGCACATCCCTGGGCACTATGGGGCAAATTAGCACGGCCAATTCACCCTAACCTGCACATCCCTGGGCGCTATGGGTAATTTAGCATGGCCAATCCACTCTAACCTGCACATCCCTGGGCGCTATGGGTAATTTAGCATGGCCAATCCACTCTAACCTGTACATCTTTGGACAATGGGAGGAGACCCACGCAGATAAGGGGAGTATGCACAAACTCCACACAGACAGACATCCGAAGTTGGAATCAAACCCGGGTCCCTGGCGATGTGAGGCAGTAGGGCTAACCATAGAGACTGACGGATGGGTGTGTGGGTGCCCTTTACCCCAGTGCCAGACAGAATGTCAACGCCCCCTCCCCTGCCTGTGACAGTCCAGGCTGGGTGTTACCTGGAATGCCCCATCCTGGCACCATGGTGGCTTTGGGCCAGTCGTAAGCTGGAAAATCCCAGGTAATCAGAAGCCTCTCACCGACCTAACCCAGACTCCGGCCTGGATTGGACAGCACCCAAACCTCACCCTGAAACCCCCCCCGACCCCCACCCAGATCAAAGCAAAGCCACAGAGAGACACAATGGCGCTGTCACCCAACGGCAGAGGCTCCAACTTGGAGGGAGACCTGTGGCTGCCTGGGGGACATTTTGAGATTAACCATGACCTAAGTCCAGCGCTGTGGGAAACTTGGGAGGCAAGTTACAGACAACTCACGGTCCGCCAAAATAAAATAAGACAGCCCGCCACGCGTGTTTGTGGGACCCTCCCTTCGCTCCCATCCCTCACCCGGCCCAAACAGCCTCTCTGAATTCCTGCTGTTGGATCCGCGCCAGCCCCACCCCTAACCTTTCAGTGTTTTGCCCCCAAGTGTAAGGTTCCACTTGTTGGTGGACACCAGAACAAAGAATCTGGGAGCACGGGTGTGGGCACCTTAAACTCAGAGCCAGGTTCGCTCTGTGGGTGGGGGGGGGTTGAGGGGGTGATAGCAGGAAGTATATCTTCTTACAACAGGGAACTCTCTCTCCCCCAGACCGCACCCCCCCACCCCACCCCCAATCCAAAAGAAAAAGACTCCATGTCAACCAGAGGGCGAAGTGGTCATCTAGGGGGGAATAGTCAAAATGGAGGTGGACAGCAAAAGTGTAAGGGCAAGGGGGCCCTCGATCAGCAGGGGATAGAATTGAAAGGCTCGAAGGGCCGAATGCTCCCTCATGCTTGGGGAATGGGGCATGGGTCAAAGGTCGGGAGAAACAGGTTGAAGGCTAGCGCGTCGTTGTCAGAGCGCTCAATCTTCAACAAGTTCTCGGACTGGGCACTTTTCATCCCAGGCAAACAGTGGACAATTAACCATGACCTAGTCCAGCGCTGTGGGAAACCCAGGAGGAAACTTACAGACAACGCACGGTCTGCTAAAATAAAATAAGAACACAACACCTAAGATTATAGTCAAGGAAACTGCCAGCCCTGGCAAATAATATAACCCATCAGTCTCCCTCTCTCTCCTTCCTCACTCTCTCGAATATGTTCAGGACCCTTTCAGCAAGGGAGCTTCACGCAGTCACCGTTTTACTGATCCAGGAAATATTTCTTGTAAAACTTGTTCATCTGCTCCAGAAATATGAAGGTGAGGACTGTGTGAGGTCCCAGCCGTGCATAGTATGGAGTGAAGCCTTTCCACAGGCTGAAGAATCCCTCTTGTCGGATGACTCTGATGAGGACGTCCTGGGAGGAATGGGAAAAAGCGGGTGAGCAGGGAAGGGACTCTGCTCCCTGTTTTCCCGTGAAAGACGATCCATAAAGGCATTGCACTGTGTAGGTCTGGGCTGGGGAAAGACCCCAGAGGAGCACAGGGTTACTCTCTCATTAGACAGACAGAGACAGAGAGAGAGACAGACAGACAGACAGAGAGAGAGAGAGAGAGAGAGAGAGAGAGACAGAGAGAGAGAGAGAGACAGACAGACAGACAGACAGAGAGAAAGAGAGAGAGAGAGAGAGAGAGAGACAGACAGACAGACAGAGAGACAGAGAGAGACAGATAGACAGAGAGAGAGAGAGAGAGAGAGACAGACAGACAGACAGAGACAGAGAGAGAGACAGACAGACAGAGAGAGAGAGGGAGACAGACAGACAGAGAGAGAGGGAGAGAGAGAGAGAGAGAGAGAGAGTGAGAGAGAGACAGACAGAGAGAGAGACAGAGAGAGAGAGAGAGGGAGACAGACAGACAGAGAGAGAGGGAGAGAGACAGATAGAGAAAGGGGCAGGGAGACAGAGAGAGAGAGACAGACAGATAGACAGAGAGAGAGAGACAGAGAGAGAGAGACAGAGTGACTGAGAGAGACAGACAGACAGAGAGAGACAGACAGACAGAGAGAAAGAGACAGAGAGAGGGGCAGGGAGAGAGAGAGAGACAGAGAGAGAGACAGACACAGAGAGAGAGAGAGAGAGAGGGGGGGGAGGGAGGGGGAGGGAGAGGCAGTGAGTGGCAGGGAGAGGGAAAAAGATAGAGAGAGAGAGACAGACAGCAGACAGAGAGAGACAGAGACAGACGGAGAGGCAGGGAGAGAGAGAGAGACAGACAGACAGAGAGAGGGGCAGGGAGAAAGAGACAGACAGAGAGAGAGAGACAGAGACAAAGAGAGGGGCAGGGAGAGAGAGACAGACAGAGAGAGAGACAGGGACAAAGAGAGGGGGAGGCAGGGAGAGAGAGAAAGACAGAGAGAGATGGGCAGGGAGAGAGAGACAGACAGACAAACAGACGGGTTGATCCATGAGACAGCATGATTCATGCAAGGGGGAAGAGGTTGAGAAGATAGTACTGTCATGGAGTCCTCAGTCCTGCCACTGGGCGACAGTGATGGTAGATTGGAAATTCTCTAGCATCATCACCTGTCCACCTTTGACCCCTTGTTATCCCTTCACCCTTGCCCACCAGTCTAACTCCTCTGTCCCCGCTCCTCCCTTTGTCC
Source organism: Hemiscyllium ocellatum (assembly GCF_020745735.1). Lineage (NCBI taxonomy): Eukaryota > Metazoa > Chordata > Chondrichthyes > Orectolobiformes > Hemiscylliidae > Hemiscyllium > Hemiscyllium ocellatum. The sequence continues at coordinate 10,020,573 of NC_083444.1, read as the reverse complement.
CTCATAGGCAAAAGTGAAGACTGCAGATGCTGGAGACTAGAGTCGAGAGTGTGGTGCTAAAAAAGCACAGCAGATCAGGCAGCATTACTGTTTCCGTTGCTCTCCACATTGGGGAGACAGGACGCCTCCTCGCAGAGCTCTTCAGGGAACATCTCCGGGACACCTGCACCAACCAACCCCACTGCCTCGTAGCTGAACACTTCAACCCCCACTTCCACTCTGCCGAGGTCATGCAGGTCCTGGGCCTCTTCCATCGTCACTCCCTCACCACCCGATGCCTGGAGGAAGAACGCCTCATCTTCCACCTGGGCACCCTCTAACCCCAGGGCATCAATGTGGACTTCACCAGTTGCCTCATTTCCCCTCGCCCCACCTTACCCCAGCTCCAACCTTCCAGCTCAGCACCGTCCCCATGACCTGTCCCACCTGTCAATCTTCCTTCCCACCTATCCGCTCCACCCTCGTCCCTGACCTATCACCTTTACCCTCACCTCCATCCACCTATTGCACTCTCAGCCCCACCTCCGTCCCATCTACCTCACCATCACGGAGGCTCCCTGCCTCATTCCTAATGAAGGGCTTTTGCCCGAAACGTCGATTCTCCTGCTCCTTGGATGTTGCCTGACCTGCTGTGCTTTTTCAGCACCACCCTCTCAACCCTTCGTCCCTCATGTTATCCCTCCTCCTCCCGTGCTCTCCTTCCTAACTTGCAACCACCGCCCCAGAACATTACTGCACCTCTCTCAGGTTCCTGTTTACCTCTCTCCCCCACCCTCACCACAGCACCCACCCGATCACAACTCCCAGAATGCTTCCTCACCAGTCCATTCTTGTATTCCGGTTTCCCATCGATCATTTTCATATTCTGAATTCTGTGAAGGGAATGAGAGCAGCGATCATTTATCTTTCCTGCCTTCAGTTTGACGCCAACAGGCAACCACAAGGGTCAAGCACCACACAGAACTGGATGGGCATTCGCGTCACTTCATTGTTGAGTAAAGCTGTCTCTACTCATTTAAACTGACAGTAAAGCTCCCTCTACACTGTCCCCCCATCAAACATTCCCAGGACAGGGACAGTACGGGGTTAGATACAGAGTAATGCTCCCTCTACACTGTCCCCATCAAACACTCCCAGGACAGGGACAGCACGGGGTTAGATACAGAGTAATGCTCCCTCTACACTGTCCCCATCAAACACTCCCAGGATAGGGACAGCACAGGGTTAGATACAGAGTAATGCTTCCTCTACACTGTCCCCATCAAACACTCCCAGGATAGGGACAGCACAGGGTTAGATACAGAGTAATGCTCCCTCTACACTGTCCCCATCAAACACTCCCAGGACAGGGACAGCACGGGGTTAGATACAGAGTAATGCTCCCTCTACACTGTCCTCATCAAACATCCCCAGGATAGGAACAGCACAGGGTTAGATACAGAGTAAAGCTCCCTCTATACTGTCCCGCATCAAACACTCCCTGGACAGGGACAGCACGGGGTTAGATACAGAGTAAAGCTCCCTCTACACTGTCCCCCATCAAACACTCCCAGGACAGGGACAGCACGGGGTTAGATACAGAGTAAAGATCCCTGTACTGTTTATGACTGAACGTACTGTCCTGACGTAGGATGATGCAGCTGATGGTCGTACCTTGTTTTTGCGATGTCCACTGGCATGGAGGCTGCGGTTGTTACAAGCCCACTGATCATACTGGCACAGAAATGGCACAGGATGTTATCACGGAAATAACCTGCGGTCACAGGAGAAGATCACAATTCAAACCCAGATTAAAGCAGAGGCACACCGAGCCGAGTGACAGACCGTCTGGCCTGCAGGGTTTGAGATCGAGCCAGGGAGGGATGGGGAAGGGGGAGACAGGGGGAAGGGAACAGGTTAAAGGGCGAGCAGGAGAATCCGGACATGGAGCCATCTCACCTAAACCCAGCAGGAACTGCTTGGACTGGGAGTACGAGGCCAGCTGTGCTGCGTTCACCACCACCGCTCGCGTCATCGTCGGGATACAGCCCTGGAGAGGGGGCGGGGGGTGGGGTGGGTAAGAGAACAAGGAGAGGCTATGTCGGCGTGATCCACAAGCTGGCTCCAACACCAGAGACCTGCATTTGTGTGGCACCTCCCCGCACCCCAAAGCGTTTCCCGAGCAGGAGGAAGGCTGGGTGAGCTAATTTGGGCACAGTCAGCCCCCACACTGAGCGCTGCTGGGGCTGAGTGACAGGACTCCAGGGGAGAGCTCTTCCCGCCCTGTTTGACACCCACTGCCGAGGGGTCGGCAGGGTCCTGCGAGAGCAGATACCTCCGACTCTGTCGGCGGCGAGTGTTGGCCTGGAACACAGCCTCTGCGTCTGGATGAATCGCGCACAGCGCCATCGCCCCCACGATCTGAGACAGCGTACTGCGCAGTCCCCCAGCGCAAGGACTCCGAAACATGCGAAGTCAGGACAGAGGAGCAGCTACATGCAGGCAGCTAGTACTAGCTTCTTTTGGTTGGGCTGGAGGGGCTGTTCCCAACTCTGTTGGCCACGGTGATGTTGAACAGTGCAGCTGAACGGCCTAGCATTGGCTCCTCTCACTTGGCCGAGAGGAGCAATTTATTTCAGAGCGGGGCTGTGCTGCGGCTTACATTTGCTGTCAGCTTACCCTCCAGAGTGTGACGACCCCCTCCTCACGGGTAATTCGAATCAGTGCGTTAAATACGTTGGTGTAACCTCTCTGTTGGTCGACGGGTAACCTGCAGGAGAAAGGACGGCTTTCACGCTGGGGCCACTGTTCATCGCAAAACCCTGGCTGTAAAACTGGTCCCGATACATACACAGCAAAGACTGTGGATTGGAAACCCCTTCTTTCTCATTGGAGGAGTCGTCCAGAACCAGGCTGGGGTGGGGGGTGTGTGCGTATGTGAGTGACGGGGTGGGGAGAGGGGCGGTGGCAGATTTAAAATAAAAGGTGAAAGGTTAAGAGCAGGGTTGAGGAGAGATGTTGTTGGTCAGAGGGCGACTACAGTCTGGAACTCTCTGTCCGAAAGAGTGTTGGGGTCAAAGACTCTCGTAACATTTAAGTAATATTTGAGATAGACTCAGTTGCACTGCCAGGGTTACGGGTGAAAAGGTGAGCAGTGGGAGGAGTGGTGACAGATCCTGGTTAATCGGATAAAGACCTGCCTGAGTAACCTCCTACACTGTTAATGTCAATGAGTCGACATGTATGTAAAAAGGCAGCAACTGAGCTGGACACAGGTCCCTTGGAGGCTGAGACAGGATTAATATTGATGTGGATAAAGAAAACAGCAGCCATCACAGAATCACGTAGGCCATTCAGTCCATAGAGTCTGCACTGAAAACTATTCTACATCTATACTAGCCTCACTGCCCAATTGAATGTTACGATGATTCAAGCGCTCATCCACACTGTTTTGAAAGTTATCCACCTCAGCTACCCTCCCGGGCTGACCCCCACCAGCTGCTGGGGAAACATTTATTTCCTCAAGTCCCCTTGAAACCGCCTGCTCTTCACCGTAACATTATGACTAAGGGGGAACAGCTGCTTCCTATCCACCCTGCCCATGCCCCTCGTAATGTTATATCCCCCTATCAGGATTCCCACCACCACCCCCCCCCCCAACCCCCCTGCTCCAAAGAAAACAGCCCGAGCTTATCCAGCCTCTCTCCGTCGCTGAAACACTCCATCCCAGGCAATACCCTGGTGAAGCTCCTGTTCACACCCCTCTCCCTATGCAATCACATCCTCCCGAAAATGTGCGGACCAGAACTGACCAAACCTTTTCTGCACTCCAACATCACCTCACCACGTTTATAATCTGTGCCAGAAATGACAAAGGCAAGTGTTCTGTTTGCCTTCTTGACCTGCCGTGCCACCTTGGGCACGCTCCCTAAGATCCCTCCGACCTTCCTAGTGTCCTGCCATTCATCCGGTACTCCCGGGTCTTGTTATTTATTCCGGAGTGCACCACCTCGGATGTTTCAGGGTTCAGTTCTATCTATTAATGGTCTGCCTGATTCGCCTGCCAGCTAACACCTTCCTCCCACCCGGCCAATCCTTATGCCACCTGACGTTAGCCAAGTGTCTGGTGGTCTTCCTTCCCAGTGCAAAGTCACAGCACACGAGCTACATCAATTGCATCTTCCAGCCCAAACTCCGAAGTCACCTGAGGGTCCGGTCACAGATTCATACAGCACAGAAACAGACCCTTCGGTCCTACCTGTCCATGCTGACCAAGTTTCCCCAACTAAACTAGTCCCAACCTCCTCGTGTTTGGTCAAACCCCTCTAAACTTTTCCTGTCCATGTACTTGTCCAACTGTCTTTAACATTAAAAATCACACAACACCAGGTGATTTTTATCTTTGTACACCCGAGTCCAACACCGGCATCTCCAAATCATGTCTTTAACATTGTAACTGTACCAGTATCCACCACTTCCTCAGGAAGTTCACACACCCTCTGTGTGAAAAGTTCCTTTTAAATTTTTCTCCTCTCACCTTAAAAATATGGCCCCCTAGTTTTGAATTCCCCCACCTTAGGGGAAAAGACCTTTACTACCTACGACCCTCGTGATTTTATACACCTCAACAAGCTCACCCCTCAATCTCCTACAGTCCAGTAGAAAAACATGTCCCTGCCTGTTTTTATAACTCAAACCCTCCAATCACAGTAACATCCTGGTCAATCTTTTCCAAACCCTCTCCAGTTTAATGATACCCTTCCTATAACAGAGCGACTAGAACTGGACACAGTTACTCCAGAACAGGCCTCACCAAAATCCTTTACAACCTCAAAATGGCGTCCCAACTCAATGGTCTGAGCAACGATGGTAAGCATGCTAAATACCTTCCTAACCACTCTGTCTACACATGATGCAAATTCCAAAGAACTATGTACCTGAACCCCTATGTCTCTCTGCTCGATAACACTCCCCAGGGCTGAAAATGTGTTGCTGGAAAAGCGCAGCAGGTCAGGCAGCATCCAAGGAACAGGAAATTCGACGTTTCAGGCATAAGCCCTTCTTGAAATCCTTGTAGAGGGAGGAAGAGAGCTTCTTCAAGGAAGGCATCCTTGCAAGAGGATTTGCAGTAGGTTAAAATCTTCGAGGAGAAAGTGAGGTCTGCAGATGCTGGAGATCAGAGTGAAAATGTGTTGCTGGAAAAGCACAGCAGGGCCCTACCACTTACCGTCTTAGTCCTGGTCTTGATCATTTTACCAAAATGCAATACCTTGCATTTATCCAAATTAAACTTCCACTCACCATTTCTCAGTCGATTGGCCCAATCGATCAAGATCCTGCTGTACCCTCAGTTAACCTCCTTCACTGCCCACTAGACCACTAATCTCGGTCAACTGTAATTTTGAAGGTACTCTGGCGATTACAATCTCCAGCTCAGGGAGAACAGCATCGACCCGACCGCAAACTAAAAATGGTAAAGTACTGGAAATCAGAAACAAAAACGGGAAGTTGCTGGAAAAGCTCAGCAGGTCTGATGGCATTTGTGGAGAGAGGTCAGAGTTAAAGTCTCTCTGAGGAAGGGTCACTGGGCCTGAAATGTTAACTTTGATTTCTCTCCACTGATGCTGTCAGACCTGCTGAGCTTTTCCAGCAGTTTCTGGGTTTTTTTTTGTTTTTAACTCTACGAAGTTCTGTAATATTTTTACAGAGGGACCAGCTCTCAATTCCTACATTCCGGGGATTATGGGACCGTTCTGCTTGACCATCCTCAGTGGCCATATTGTCCCTGGAGAGTCTACCAGTCACCTTGTGTCTATTCTGTCTGATTAGTGGAGGCAGCTTCTCTTCATTGCCTCCAGACCCACAGGTGACTCTGGGCAGTTAGGGATGGGCACTAAACGACAGAAACACCCTCATCCTGTGAATGAATAAAGGCACGTCTCTTTCTGCAGCACTGCTGAGGGACTACCCGCCGGCCGCCCCTGCCTGTGCCAATGTCCTGCCCAGTGACGGACGCTGCCTGACCCACTGCCCCAGCCGCGGCACGCGCCCACCCACCTGCCGTCGGCGGTCATCCTGATGAGCGAGACCTCGGCTGGCGTCCCCACGAAGGCTCCGATGGCTCCTGCCGTCATGCCGATCAGTGCCTTCAGCAGGAAGTTGGGCGGCGTCCCATCGGCTTTGGTGAGCTTCTCGAAGAGCACGGTGTAGATGCCCAGCCGGGTGGTCGTGTAGGTGGCCTGGCGCAGCAGGCCAGCCGAGAGTCTGCAGCCGCCAACCGGGGAGTGTTGACCAGGAGGAAGGGGGTGGGGTACAGAGGGGCGGGGGGGTACAGGGAGAGTGTGACCAGGAGGAAGGGGGTGGGGTGAGGTGAGGAGGGAGAGAGAGAGAGGGGCGGGGGGTCCAGGGAGAGTGTGACCAGGAGGAAGGGGGTGGGGTACAGAGGGGCGGGGGGGTACAGGGAGAGTGTGACCAGGATGAAGGGGGTGGGGTGAGGTGAGGAGGGAGAGAGAGAGAGAGGGGCGGGGGGGGTACAGGGAAAGTGTGACCAGGAGGGAGAGGAGCAGGGGCGAGGGGGAGAGAAAGGAGGTGGAGGAGGGAGAGAGAGGAGCGTGGGGTTACAGGGAGAGTGTGACCGGGGTGGGGGGGAGATGGGGGGGGTGACACAAAAGGGGAGGGGGGCAGGAGAGAGGGTGTGGGGAAAGGGTGTAGGGTGAGAGGAGGCAGGGAAGAGGGTGGAACAGCACGTTCTGATTTTACTGCTCAGACAAAATGATAACATTCACGTAAGAAGAACACAGCACACGGCAAAGCAAGGACAAAGCAGCTCTCAAAAAGAGCATACTTTACAGGTGGGAGGGACGAGAGATATAACCTTGTGTTCTCCTGGTCAGTAGGGGCCCTTCTGCCTCTGGTGTTAGGTCTGGACAATCTCAGACTAGATTACAGTGAGCATCACGACTCAGTTACGAGCAGATGACCCTGCCATTAGAGAGAGGGAGGCAGGCTCAAACAAAATGACTCCTGTTCCCCCTCCTGCTGCACCAGCTCCCCTGGCCTGGCCTGGCCAAGGGAAAGTGGGACTGTAGCCATGTGGTGAAAATGTGTTGCTGGAAAAGCGCAGGAGGTCAGGCAGCATCCAAGGAGCAGGAGAGTCGACGTTTCGGGCATGAGCCCTTCTTCGGGAATCAACGCCAAATCTCCTGCTCCTTGGATGCTGCCTGACCTGCTGCGCTTTTCCAGCAACACATTTTCAGCTCTGATCTCCAGCATCTGCAGACCTCACTTTCCCCTGTAGCCACGCGGCACAAACAGGGAAGACCCAGAGCTCACACGGCGACACCGCGGAAGGTGAGTGATCCCCGTCTCGGCAACTGGCCTCAGAATGCTGGGCGAGGGGGGGTCTGGGAACAGGGAAAGGAGAGGTGGGAGCCACAGCTACCTGACGTGGTGCAGGGATCTTAACTTGCATTAATCCCGTCTGGAGCAGGGTGCCCCAGGCAGGATTACTTACCCTGTGTAGATTCCAGTGACCCCCTCGGCCTTCAGAATGTTGGTCAGGGCGTGGAAGCTGGTCTTGTACTCCTTTGTGCGTGCCCCTTGGCCACTCAACTGCATCCGGTTCTTCACCAGGTCCAAGGGCTGGACAAAGAAGGTGGCACCCATCCTGAAAGAGAAAACCCAGTTCTGGTTCAGTCTGGTTTCCAAGCCCGGGGCGGGCAGGGTGTTAGAGACTTTAACCCTAAGTGAGAGATGCAGGAGTGCTGGCCAGTGAAACACACTCCTGTGCGGGGTGTCCTGTCACACCATTAGGGCCTGAGCAGAACAGCAATGATTAAAATCTTACTCCCACCTCAGACACTGACACAAACCTTTATGCACAGACTGCCTACAGTGTGGGAGCAGGCCCTTTGACTTAGTCCCCCACCCCATCCCTGTAACCCCGCGTTCCCCATGACTAATCCACCCAGCCTACACGCCCCTGAGCACTATGGGCACTTCAGCACGGCCAATTCACCTGAACCTGTCCATCTTTGGACCGTGGGATTAAACCCACACAGACACTGGGAGAAGGTGCAAACTCCACACAGCCAGTCGGTTGAGAGTGGTGCTGAACCCGGATCCCTGGTGCTGTGAGGCAGCAGTGCCAACCGCTGAGCCACTGTGCCATCAATGCAGCCTTGACTTTATCAGACACCCTTGTTGATGGGATTGCCAAGTGGGGAAAGGTGCTGAGGTAACATGGCCATGGGAAAGTGATGTCCTCAGTGACAAATCTTGCAGGAAAAAGAGAAGCTGAGACTTTGGCAGCGTCTGTGGGAATTGCTTATGTTTAAGAAACACAGGATTACGGGGGCTCAGTCCTTTTCACTGGGTGGCACGGTGGTTAGCACTGCTGCCTTACTGCACCAGGGACCTGGGTTCGATTCCAGCCTCGGGCAACTGTCTGTGTGGAGTTTGCACGTTCTCCCCGTGTCTGCGTGGGTTTCCTCCGGGTGCTCCGGTTTCCTCCCACAGTCCAAAGGTGTGCAGGTCAGGTGAATTGGCCATAGTGTACAGGGATGGGAAGGTTAGGTGCGTTAGTCATGGGTAAATGTAGTGTGATAGGGTAGGGGAATGGGTCAGGGTGGGTTACTCTTTGGAGGGTCAGTGTGGACTTGTTGGGCCGAAGGGCCTGTTTCCACACTGTAAGTAATCTAATCTAATCAGAACAGGCCCTTTGGCCCATGATGTTGTGCCGAGGTTTAATCCTAATGTAAATAAAATAACTTAACCTATGCGCCGCTTAACTCTCTGCTATCCACATGCAGTTGTACAAGTGTCCCCAATGACTCTACTTCCACCACCACCACTGACGTTTAATTTAAAATGGGAGAGATCCATTCAGGAGTCAAAGAACAGCGGGGAAGGAGCTGTCGGTCCCTGTGTTTAAGCTTTTGTATCCTCTGCCTGACTGAAGGGGTTGGGAGAGATTTTAACCAGGCTGCGAGGGGTCTGCCATGATGTTGGCTGCCTTCCTGAGGCAGTGGGAAGTGTAGATGGAGTCAATAGATGGAAGGTTGGTTTGTGTAATGGACTGGGCTGTGTTCACAGCTCTCTGTAGTTTCTTACTGTCCTGGGTACCACGCCGAGATGCATCCAGACAGAACGCTTTCTAAGGTGCACCTAAAAAACATGGAAAGTGTCTTTACGGACATGCTGAATTTCCTTAGCTTCCTGTGGAAGCAGGGGCCTTGTAGAGTTTTCTTGACTGTCTTTATCGACGTGGGTGAACCAGGATAGGTCATTGGTGGACATCCACTCTCGACCATCTCCCTCTCAGCCCCGGCGATAGACAGGAGGCTCCTCCACTCAGCTGCTTCACTGAGGGAGAGATTGTTCTGTTTAACAGTACAGTAGAGGATTGTGGGACTGAACGTGAGACAGAGGGATGGGGTGGAGGGGATCGGAGTGGGTGGGAGGATTTGATTGCGAACTTTACACAAATCTGTCCCTGGTCAGGGGGAGCGGGAGTCAAATACAGCTACTACCCAACTACCTAGCCTCCCTGTGGACAGCAGAACTCAAGGAAGCAGCCTGGCCGGGCGGGTGCATCAGAAGAGGGTCCAGAGAAACGAGACGCTGATGAATCCTGTACCTTCTCAGCTGCTCCAGCCAAATCAGCAGAGTGTGATGCTGGAACTGGAGGGGTGGTGCGTATTCCTGAGCGACTCCATGTTTAACACGGAGCAATAATAGGAACCAGTGCCTCAGGTGTTGGCATGTAGCCAACGCAAGGGCATGGAGTGAGGTCAGGTGCTGAACACCAAACGCTCCGCTAAAGAAAATAAAACACCAGCAATCTGACCGATTGGGTGCCTCGTGGTGAACATTGCAAAACTACAGTGTCATCAAATAGCCTCAAGGTCTCATCACTAAAGGGGGGGGGGGGGAGAAGGGAGACCACGTTAACCTCCGACACAGATTTGGACTGGTTTGAGCATGTCGCCCAGGTGTGGAATGGCAGGAGCAGAGACCAGCTATCCCAACTCCAAACTTAAAACGGCTCCCTTACCCAGAGAAGCTCAGAGCGGCTGAGTCACTGTCACGCAGAGATATGTCGGCTGGAGGGGGGGGTGGTTTTGTTAAAGTGAATCAAAGCACAGGGTAGGCAAGTTATTCCAACTTGATCAGGCTTTCATCCCTTTATTCATCCATGGGATGTGGGTGGGGATAACAAAGGCCAATGCTCGTTGCTTGCCCCCGATGCCCTTCAACAGAGAAGCTTACAGGGCCATTTCACTGGGCAGCTAGAGTCACATGCAGGGCACACTGAGTAAGACACTTCCCTACGGGACATCAGGGAACCAGATGGGTTTGACAACAATCGATGGTCACCATCGCTTTCAATTCCAGATTTTTAAAACTGATTTCCCAACCGCATTAGCCTTGGCGTCCAGATTACTGGCCTTCAGCAGTCCTCAGCAATGACTCTGACCCCATGAAGTCTCATGGCAGCAGGTCAGTCAGGGCTGATTACCACGTCCTGGCCCTCTTTAGCAGAAGTCTCAGTGTTCCTCCAAGTGAAGCAGTGCTTGGAGAAGGTGTGGAGCGTTCCAATGGAACAGGGCAGGGGGAGATTCATCGCCCATCACCCAGAGTGGCTCAGCAGCATGGATATCGAGCTGAGAGACAGGATGTGAGGTGAGGGAACCATACTGTAAAACATCCCTGACCTCATCCTCGCTAACCTGCCTGCCTGTTTCAGAAGCATCGAGCTGTGACAATCTCGGTAAGACTGACCATTACCCAGTCAGAGTCTGGAAACAGACCCTTCGGTCCACCCCGGCCTGGTATCCAAAATTAACCGAGTCCCATTGGCCTCGAAATCCCTCTAAACCCTTCCTATTCATCTACCTCTCTAGATGACTTTAAAAAGCTATAATTGTACCAGCCTCCACCACTTCCTCAGACAGCTCATTCCATACACGCACCCCCCTCTGTGTGGAAAAATCTGCCCCATTTCAAATCTTTCCCCTCTCACCTTATACCTATGCCCTCCGGTTTTGGGCTCCCCCACCCCAGGGAAAATATACTGTCCATTTACCCTATCCGTGCCCCCTCATGATTTTATAAGCTTCTGTAGGGTCACCCCTCCTCCGACACTCCTGGGGAGATAGCCCCTGTGAAGGGCATCTCCTGACGTTTATTCCACAGTGCAGGAGCTGAAGGGAGGCCCTGTGAATCCAGAGTCCGGAGATCCGTAAGGGAAACTGGAGGCTCGGTTAGCCAAAAGCTCACAAAATCTTGTACCTTGGGGAGGAACAGCAAGGAGAAGCCAGAGCGAACACCACCGAGTCAAACTAAGGCCAAATCTTTACGTTTCTTCTCGATGTCGATGAAGTTTTGTTTAAAAATGTGAATTGAAAGCAGCCCACTTGATTGGCACCACATCCACATGTATCCCCTCCCTCCATCACCGACGCTCAGTAGCAGCAGCCTGTACAAGGTGCACTGCAGCAACTCACCAAGGCTCCTCCAACAGCACCTTCCAAACCCACCACCACTGGCCACACATTCCACCCCCCCCCACCCTCGAAGATGCTGCTAAAACCCACCTGACCAAGCTTCGGCCACTCCTTCCTAACATCTACTCCAACGGTTTGCCTCCCGTCTTTTATCCAGTTCCTCTCCCAAAGTGCATCATTAAGGCACTCTTGTTGAGAATTTAGATGGCCATTCAGTGCTCCAAGCCTGCTCTGCCCCTTGTAGATCATGACTGATCATCTGTCTCTGTGGCATTTAATGCATTGAGTGTTTCTTCGGCGCTTTGCAATTGTTGAAGACATTTTTACTCCTGCGTTCAAATCCTCTTGCGATGAAGGCCAACACTATATCTGCTCTTTTAGTGACTTGCTGGACCCGGAACATCAGCTTTCAGTGATTTGTTCACCAGGACACCAAGGTTCCTTAGACACCAATACTTTCCAACCTCTCGCCAATTTTGATGCTTAAAATGTGCAGCTTATACAAAACGAATTGCATCTTTCACGTCCTGCAGACATTCCAATGCACGTTACAGAAATAATAAAGCTTTTATTTAATTGAAATGTAGACATTATTGTAATGCAGGATATGTAGCAGTTTGCAATCAGCAATATAGCATTTGTTTAACATGCAACAATGCTAGTTGAGGATAAATATTTGCTCAGGACACCGGGGAGGCGGTGGAATGAACTCTCCACTTTGTCTTCAGGGTGTAAGAGCATAGAATTTTTCCAGAGATTAGTGGAACCTCAGTTTGACCTCTCATTAGAGATACCACTAACTGTACTGGGAGTGCCAACCGCATCAAATGTCTGTGGGTCTTGAGCCCACTATTTAACTGAAATACTTCCAGACGCCACCGTGCGGCACATTTCACTTCCCCACTTAGTAACCTTTCCAAAGCAAAAGGTGCTCCTTATAAACGGGAGCCTGGGAACAAGATAAATATGATTGCACACTTAAGACAGAATAATTTTCACACAAAACCCCTGCAGCACAGAAAAACACATTGAGAGACCGGTGCAAGGGCAATTCATTTTAAAATAAAGCCAAATTGTTAGTTCATACCCCTTCTGCTTAAGGCAGTCCCAAAATTGTCAGTGCACGTCTGAAGACGGTCCCTCAGGAATGAAGATGACAATCTTCCATTGGATCGTGACATTTCGGGCATAAGCCCTTCATCAGGAATTCTTGAAGAAGGGCTTATGCCCAAAACGTCGAATTTCCTGTTCCTTGGATGCTGCCTGACCTGCTGCGCTTTTCCAGCAACACGTTTTCAGCTCTGATCTCCAGCATCTGCGGTCCTCACTTTCTCCATTGGATCGTGACACCCTGCAACAAATGGCGGCAGAAGAGGAGGTGCTGTGTGGGATGCCCTGACTTCCACTTCTTAATAAGGTAAAAACAATGCCTGCAGTTGCTGGAAACCAGATTCTGGATTAGTGGTGCTGGAGGAGCACAGCAGTTCAGGCAGCATCCGAGGCGCGGCGAAATCAGCTTTTATATGAAGGGTTTTTGCCTGAAACCTTGGATGCCGCCTGAACTGGGAGAAAGTGAGGTCTGCAGATGCTGGAGATCAGAGCTGAAAAATGTGTTGCTGGAAAAGCGCAGCAGGTCAGGCAGCATCCAAGGAGCAGGAGAATCGACGGTTCGGGCATGAGCCCTTCTTCATGGGCTGAAGAAGAAGGGCTCATGCCCGAACCGTCGATTCTCCTGCTCCTTGGATGCTGCCTGACCTGCTGCGCTTTTCCAGCAACACATTTTTCAGTTCCAACCAGCTTCATTTCCACTCCATCTCAATTCAACATGTCTCTTTAAATCCAGATGTAAAACTATTGGATGCTGACTTCGCTCTGTAAATACTTGCAGGTTTAATACAATGAAAAAACAGAGGAATCCAGAATTCCACATCTTAATGTGCAGACCTAGCAAATTCTTCACATCTATCGCTTCCGTGTGCATAAAAGGGCAATGCTAAATCAGATTAAAGTCATGATGATTACACATTAAACAGCTGAAAACAGAAACAGATCAAAATCTGAGCTCAGAACCCTTGTTTACATGTCACCCAGTTAAAATAAAAGCCAGTGCTGTAACTCTGCATGCTCCTGCCTCATACTAAAGCAGCAGAAGCAAAAGCAGATTGAGATCATTCGCTTAAAGCAGTGAAAGTTTTTGACAGGCACTGCATGCAGCTGAAGGAGTCAGGAGCATGACTGCACAGCAATGGGGGGAAAACTCAGGGAAACATCACAGTCGGCCATCAGCCCCCGTGCGGCCGCGCACTTGGTTTGCTCAGCAATGGGGGCAAACTCAGGGAAACTTCACCGTCGGCCATCAGCCCCCGTGCGGCCGCCAAGGGCAAACCGACATTACCAACCGAAAATAAACCTTATTTAAATTCCGTTCCGAGCGGCCGGCGGCGGCTATTTCAAGGCGGCGGTTGATTCAATGTCAGGTTACGTTACCCCGCTAGGCCCCCGAAGAGGAATTTGATGGATTTGGGGGAAGTCCGGGCCTTCCCCCCGGCTTTCTCCGGCGCCATCTTCCACCCAAGCGGTGACTCCGCGGCGTGCGCGTGGCCGCAACCAGCGTGCGCGTTCGCGCGCGTGTGGGGTGGGGGGGGTACTGCGCGTGCGCCGGTGTGGGCGGGGCCGACTGCCACCTCCTCCCGCCGGTGGGGCGTGGTCTGATACAAACGCATGCGTACTCTCACCATGCGCCGTGGCTCAACGGGCTAGCGCTTGCGACTCCGATTCAAAGGTTTGTGGGTTCGAGTCCCGCTCCCGCCGAGGAAACCTGGCGCCCCAAGTCTTTTAGGTTATATGTTCAGCCTAATGCTTTTACCTATACAGGACCTTCTTTTTAATCACCAACACCATTGTTAAATTATTCTGACCTCCCTCTGTAATACTGCATCTTGTTTATAAGAATCCCTGCAGTATGGAAGCGGGCCACTCAGCCCATCAAATCCACACAGATGCACTGGAGAACATCCCATCCAAACCCACCTAGCTTACACACAAAGCACAACCAATCCACTCTAACCTGCACATCTTTGGACGGTGGGAGGAAACCAGAGCACCCAGAGAAAACCCATATGGGCACGGGGTGGGGGGATGGGGAGGGGGTAAGAATGCGCAAACTGCAGACAATCACCTGCCAAAGATGGAACTGAGCACAGGTCCCTGGTACTGCGAGGCAGCATTGCTAACCACTGAGCTACTGTGTTCTACCACACTAATGTATGGTACAATCAGCCTGGACAGCACACAAAACAACACTTTTCACTATATCTCGGACAAACCAGGAACAGGCCCTTCGGCCCTCCAAGCCTGAGCGGATCCAAGTGTACTGTCTAAACATGTCAGTCAATTCCTGAGCATCTGTATCCCTCTGCTCCCCACCTACTCATGCATTTATCCAGACGCATCTTAAATTAATCTACTGTGCCTGCCTCTACCACCCCTGCTGGCAACGCATTCCAAACACCCACCACCCTCTGTGGGAAGTACTTGCCGTGTGTATCCCCCTTAAACTTTCCACCTCTCATCTTGAAAGCATGACCTCTCGTTATTGAATCCTTCATCCTGGGAAATAGATTAGACTAGATTACTTACAGTGTGGAAAGCAGGCCCTTCGGCCCAACAAGTCTATGCCAACCCATTCCCCTAACACTACAAGCAATGTAGCATGGCCAATTCACCTAACCTGCACATCTTTGGACTGTGGGAGGAAACCCACACAGACACGGGGAGAATGTGCAAACTCCACACAGTCAGTCACCTGAGTCAGGAATTGAACCCAGGTCTCTAGTGCTATGAGGCAGCAGTGCTAACCACTGTGCCACCGTGACACCCACAAAAAGCTTTTTCCTATCCACCCTATTTATATCCTTCATGATTTTATAAACCTCAATTTCCCCCCCCAATCTCCTTTTTTCTAATGAAAACAAACCTAACCTACTCAACCTCTCTTCATCGCTAGCACCTTCCATACCAGGCAACATCCTCATAAACCTTCTCTGCACTCTCTCCAAAGATTCCACATGCCTTTGGTAATGTGGCGACCAGAACTATACGCAGTATTCTAAATGTGGCCGAACCAATGTCTTGTACAATGTTAACATGACCTGCCAGCTCTTATACTCAATACCCTGTCTGATGAAGACAAGCATACCATATGCCTTCTTGACCACTCTATCCACCTGTGCAGCGACCTTCAGGGTACAATGGACCTGAACTCCCAGATCTCTCTGCTCATCAACTTTTCCCAAGTCTCTTCCGTTCATTGTATAATTCACTCTAGAATTAGTCTTGCCTAAATGTATCACCTCACATTTGTCTGGATTGAAATCCATCTGCCACTTTTCCACCCAACTCTCCAGTCTATCTACATTCTCCTGTATTCTTTGACAGTCCCTTATGCTTTCTGCTACTCTACCAATCTTCGTGTCATCTGCAAACTTGCTGATCATACCAACAGTGTCCTCTTCCAGATCATTAATGTATATTACAAACAACAGTGGCCCCAGCACTGATCCCTGTGGAACACCACTGGTCACCTTTCTCCATCTCGAGAAACTCCCTTCATCTACTACTCTCTGTCTCCTGTTGCTCAACCAGTTCTTTATCCACCTAGCTACAACACCCTGCACACCATGTGACCTCAGTTTCTCCATTAGTTTACTATGGGGAACCTTATCAAATGCCTTACTAGTGTCCATGTATATGACATCAACAGCCCTTCCTTCATCTATCAGCTTGGTCACTTCCTCAAAGAACTCTATTAAGTTGGTAAGGCACGATCTCCCCCGCACAAAGCCATGCTGCCTATCACTGATAAGCCCATTCTTTTCTAAATATAAATAGATCCTATCCCTCAGTACCTTCTCCAGCAACTTTCCCACCACCGACGTCAGGCTCACTGATCTGTAGTTACCCGGAATATCCCTACTACCCTTCTTGTACAGGGGGTCAACATGAGCAACCCTCCAGTCCTCCAGCACCTCACCTGTGTTTAAAGATGCCACAAAGATATCTGTCAGGGCCCCAGCTATTTCCTCTCTCGTCTCCCTCAGCAACCTGGGATAGATCCCATCCGGTCCTGGGGATTTGTCCAACTTAATATCCTTGAGCCTTACTCAACACACCTTCCCTACTTATATCAACGTGATCCAGACTAATCAAACTTCTAGCTCTAATCTCAACATTCATCATTTCCCTCTCCTCAGTGAATACTGATGCAAAGTAATCATTCAGAATCTCACCCATTCTCTCAGGTTCGACACACAGCCTTCCTTCCTTATCCTTTAGTGGACCAATCCTTTCTCTAGTTACCCGTTTGCTTCTTACATAAGAATAAAATGCTTTGAGATTCTCCTTAACTCTGCTCACTAAAGCTATTTCATGACCTCTTTTAGCCTGCTTGATTGCTCATTTAAGACTGGTCCTACTCTCCCGATATTCCTCCAGGGCCCGTTCTGTTCCCAGCTGCCTGGACCTTATGTACGCTTCCTTTTTCCTCTTAGCTAGACGTACGATTTCTCCTGTCATCCACGGTTCACGAATTTTGACTTTCCTATCCTTTGCTTTCAAAGGGACATGCTTAACCTGCACTTTCTTCAACTTATCTTTGAAAGCCTCTCACATATCAAATGTAGACTTCCCTTCAAATAGCTGCTCCCAATCCACATTTCCCAGCTCCTGTCTAATTTTGATATTATTTGCCCTGGGCCAACTTAGTACTTTTCCCTTAGGGCCACTCTCATCTTTGACTACGAGTATTCTAAAACTTACAGAATTGTTGTCAGTATTCCCAAAGAAATCCCCCGCTGCAGCTTCTACCACCTGGCCTGGCTCGTTCCCCAACACCAGGTCCAATATCGCCCCTTCCCTCATCAGACTATTGACACACTGCTCTGGAAAAATCTCCTGGACGCTTCTTACAAACCCTTCCCCATCCAGACCTCTGGAGTTTTTGCTACTGCTGTTGGGGAGGTTTTAAACTAATGAGGCATGGGGTTGTGTATCCCAGTCAATGTTGGGAAAATTAAAATCTCCCATCCCCACCACCCTGTTGCCTCTACATCTTCCCATAATCTGTTTACCTATTTGTTCTTCCAGCTCACGCTCACTGTTGGGAGGCTTGTATTACAGACCCAACAATGTCACTGCACCCTTCTTAGTTCTCAGCTCTACCCATAATGCCTCACTACTCAAGCCCTCCATAGTGTCCTCCTTTAGCACAGCAGTGATATCATCCCTGATCAGCAATGCAACATCTCCCCCCTTTACTTCCCTCCCTGTCTTGTCTGAAGCATCTATAGCCTGGAACACTTAGGTGCCAATCATGCCCTTCCTTCAACCAAGTCTCTGTGATTGCAATAAAGTCATACTCCCAGGCACCAATCCAAGCCCCAGATTCATCTGCCTTGCCCACTATATTCCTTGCATTAAAGTGTATGCACTTCAGGCCACCCAGTTCTTTTGCATTCATCTGCTGTCTGTCCACTCTTCCCATTATTAATGCTAATTTCATGAGTCTTACTCTCTCCAGTTTCCACCTCGCTGTCTAATTGTCTTCTCTTCTGGTTCCCAGCTCTCTGCCACATTAGTTTAAAACCTCCCCAACAGCGGTAGCAAAAACGCACCCAAGGACATTAGTTCCAGTCTGATTCAGGTGAGGACCACCCACTTTGTAATAGTCCCACCTTCCTCAGAACCGGTCCCAATGTCCAACAAATCTGAAACCCCTCCCTCCTACACCATCCCTCAAGCCATGTGTTCATCCTGCCTATTCTTTCATTTCTACGCTGGCTAGCATGTGGCACTGGTAGTAATCCCAAGATCACTACCTTTGAGGTCCTCCTCTTTAACTTCTCTCCTAGCTCCCTGAATTCTGCTTTCAGCACCTCACATCGCTTTCTACTTATATCGTTGGTGCCTGTATGCACCAAGACAACTGGCTGTTCACCCTCCCCTTCTAGAGTGCTCTGCAGCCGATCGGTGACATCCCTGACCCGAGCACCTGGGAGGCAACATACCAGTCCCGTTTTCGGCCACAGAACCGCCGATCTACTCCCCTCACAATAGACTCCCCAATGACTTTGGCCCCAGGAGTCTTTCCCCCCCCCCCCTCCTTCTGAACAGCAGTGCCCGCCACTGTTCGATTCCGGCCTTGGGGTGACTGTGTGACTGTGTGAAGGAGATACACTCTCCCCCTGTCTACACGGGCTTCCTCCGAGAGCTCTGGTTTCCTTGGGGAGTGGCGAGTGAGTATCAATATTTAGAGGGGAGGGGGGAGTGTGTCAGTATTTACAGGGGGTGTCCCCAAGGGGAGGGGGTGTGTGTGTCAGTATTTACAGGGGGGTTCCCCGAGGGGAGGGGGGAGTGTGTCAGTATTTACAGGGGGTGTCCCCAAGGGGAGGGGGTGTGTGTGTCAGTATTTACAGGGGGGTTCCTGAGGGGAGGGGGTGAGTGTGTCAGTATTCACGGGGGGGTCCCCAAGGGGAGGGAGGAAGTGTGTCAGTATTCACAGGGGGGTTCCCCGAGGGGAGGGGCAAGTGTGTCAGTATTTACTGGGGGATCCCCGAGGGGAGGGAGGAGTGTGTCAGTATTCACGGGGGGGGGGTCCCCGGGGGGAGGGGGGAGTGTGTCAGTATTTACAGGGGGGTCCCCGAGGGTAGGGGTAGGAAGTGTGTCAGTATTTACAGGGGGGTCCCCAAGGGGAGGGGTAGGGAGTGTGCCAGTATTTACAGGGGGTTTCCCGAGGGGAGGGGGGTAGGGAGTGTGTCAGTATTTACAGGGGGTTTCCCATGATATCTACCCTGGGGAGTTCCTGCAATTGTACTTAGTATTTGGAGGAGGAGGAGGGCTATTAAATGCGGGGGTTGGTGGGTGGAAGTTCATGGCTGGACGTTCACTATCTCTGAATCAGCAAATCACCTCGCAGTTTGTGACACTTTTGGGCTGGCTCTTATGTCAACAGTGGGACAAGTGAAAGCGAAATGAAGCCGGGATTCTCAGAGTTCGGGTGCCTGTGTAGCAGAGTCGCCGAACATTGTTTGGCTGGTCACAAGAAATGGAGCCCAATTTCGCCGGTAACTCTGAAGGTCTGGCAGGTAGGTGATCTACACCCTGTTACCAGACAACAGGAACTGGGGAAGAAAGATTTGGAACAGAGTTCTGTCTCAGACTCAAACCATTTGCAACCGCGCCCCAGTTAAAAATCACACATCAGTATCGAGTCTTGATGGAGCACTGGCAACTTCCTTCATATTCCTGCCCCTTATGTTTTGGTTTATTTTTGTGGGTTTTGAAGATGAAGTTGGAAAGTGACGACAGTTTTCACCGTGTTTTGTAATAAGGGATATGTAACAATAACTAAATAAATCAATCTGAGTCAGTCTGGGCAAGCCCAGGATTTCAGCTCCGGTCCACCAACCCCAGCCCGGGCTCCCAACCCCACTTTGGAAATCCTTGGCTATCAGGACCTTGCCCCGATCGGCTGCCCCTGGTTCCGGTCTCAGTCTGGCGGTTGTTGAGGATAGGCATCAGCTCGGGTCTGATCATGGTGATTCTCCCGGAAAATACAGGAGAATCGGGGACTTGCTCGTGATGCCTCCCATGGCTGAATAGTGCACAGTGGCTGGCGATAGGGGAGAGCATAGATCGGTCAATGTTCCCTTTCTAATTGTGTGTCTCCGTGTGTGTGTGTGTGTGTGTGTATATATGTATGTGTGTGTGTGTGTGAGAGATTGGTCAGTTTTTGTGTGTTGGTTGATTTGTGTGTTTATGTGTGTTTGTCAGGGTGTGTATGTCTCTGTCTCTCTGTGTGTACAACTGTGTCTGTATGGGTGTATATTTTGTGTATATGTATGACACTGTGTGGGTGTGTATTTGTATTTGTGTGGGTGTGTATATGTGTATGTGTATGACTATGTCTGTGTGGGTGTGTATATGTGTATGACTATGTGCGGGTGTGTATATGTGTATGTGTATGACTGTGTCTCTGCGGGTGTGTATATCTGTATATATATGACTATGCCTGTGCGGGTGTATATGTGTATGTGTATGACTGTGCAGGTGTGTATACGTGTATGTGTATGACTGTGTCTGCGCAGGTGTGTATATGTGTTTGTGTATGACTATGTCTGTGCGGGTGTGTATATATGTATGACTATGTGCGGGTGTGTCTATGTGTATGTGTATGACTATGTGCAGGTGTGTATGAATGACTGTGTCTGTGCGGGTGTGTTTATGTGTATGTGTATGACTGTGTCTGTGCAGGTGTGTATATGTATGACTATGTGCAGGTGTGTATACGTGTATGTGTATATGTGTCTGTGGGTGTGTATATATATGACTATGTCTGTGTGGGTGTGTATATGTGTCTGTGTATGATTGTGTCTGTGCGGGTGTGTATATATGTGTCTGTGTATGACTGTGTCTGTGCAGGTGTGTATGTGTATGACTATGCCTGTGCTTCACTGAGTCTGTGTGGGTGTGTATATATGTGTCTGTGTTTGACTATGTCTGTGTGGGTGTGTATATGTGTATGACTGTGTCTGTGCGGGTGTGTATATATGTGTCTGTGTATGACTATGTCTGTGTGGGTGTGTATATGTGTATGTGTATGACTGTGTCTGTGCGGGTGTGTATGCGTATGACTATGTCTGTGTGGGTGTATATATGTGTCTGTGTATGATTGTGCCTGTGTGGGTGTGTATATATGTGTATGTGTATGACTGTGTCTGTGCGGGTGTGTATGCGTATGACTATGTCTGTGTGGGTGTATATATGTGTATGCGTATGACTGTGTCTGTGCGGTTGTGTATATATGTGCATGTGCAGGTGGGTATATGTGTATGACTATGTCTGTGTGGGTGTGTATATGTGTATGACTATGTGCAGGTGTGTATATGTGTATGTGTATGACTATGTCTGTGCGGGTGTGTATATGTGTATGACTGTGTCTTTGTGGGTGTGTACATGTATGACTGTGTCTGTGCAGGTGTGTATATGTGTATGTGTATGACTATGTCTGTGCAGGTGTGTATATGTGTATGACTGTGTCTGTGTGGGTGTGTATATGTGTGTCTGTGTATGACTGTGTCTGTGCGGGTGTGTATATGTGTATGACTGTGTCTGTGCGGGTGTGTACATGTGTATGTGTATGACTGTGTCTGTGCGGGTGTGTATATGTGTCTGTGTATGATTGTTCCTGTGCGGGTGTGTATATATGTGTCTGTGTATGACTGTGTCTGTGCAGGTGTGTATGCGTATGACTATGTCTGTGTGGGTGTATGTATGTGTATGTGTATGACTGTGTCTGTGCAGGTGTGTATATGTTTGACTGTGTCTGTGCGGTTGTGTATATGTGTGTCTGTGTATGACTGTGTCTGTGTGGGTGTGTATATGTGTCTGTGTATGATTGTGCCTGTGCGGGTGTGTATATATGTGTCTGTGTATGACTATGTCTGTGCGGGTGTGTATATGTGTATGACTGTGTCTGTGCGGGAGTGTATATGTGTCTGTGTATGACTGTGCCTGTGCGGGTGTGTATATATGTGTATGTGTATGACTGTGTCTGTGCAGGTGTGTATATGTTTGACTGTGTCTGTGCGGTTGTGTATATATGTGTCTGTGCGGGTGTGTATATGTGTATGACTGTGTCTGTGTGGGTGTGTATATGTATGACTGTGTCTGTGCGGTTGTGTATATGTGTGTCTGTGTATGACTGTGTCTGTGTGGGTGTGTATATGTGTATGACTGTGTCTGTGCGGGTGAGTATATGTGTCTGTGTATGATTGTGTCTGTGCGGGTGTGTTTATGTGTCTGTGTATGACTGTGTCTGTGCAGGTGTGTATATGTGTATGACTGTGTCTTTGTGGGTGTGTACATGTATGACTGTGTCTGTGCGGGTGTGTTTATATGTGTCTGTGTATGACTGTGTCTGTGCAGGTGTGTATATGTGTATGACTGTGTCTATGTATGACTGTGTCTGTGCGGGTGTGTTTATATGTGTCTGTGTATGACTGTGTCTGTGCAGGTGTGTATATGTGTATGACTGTGTCTTTGTGGGTGTGTACATGTATGACTGTGTCTGTGCGGGTGTGTTTATATGTGTCTGTGTATGACTGTGTCTGTGCAGGTGTGTATATGTGTATGACTGTGTCTTTGTGGGTGTGTACATGTATGACTGTGTCTGTGCGGGTGTGTTTATATGTGTCTGTGTATGACTGTGTCTGTGCAGGTGTGTATATGTGTATGACTGTGTCTATGTATGACTGTGTCTGTGCGGGTGTGTATATATGTGTCTGTGTATTATTGTGCCTGTGCGGGTGTGTATATGTGTGTCTGTGTATGACTGTGTCTGTGCGGGTGTGTATATGTGTATGTGTATGACTATGTCTGTGTGGGTGTGTATATGTGTATGACTATGTGCAGGTGTGTATATGTATATGTGTATGACTATGTCTGTGCGGGTGTGTATATGTGTATGACTGTGTCTGTGCGGGTGTGTATATATGTGTCTGTGTCTGTGCGGGTGTGTATATATGTGTCTGTGTATGTGCAGGTGTGTATATGTGTCTGTGTATGACTATGTCTGTGTGGGTGTGTATATGTGTATGACTATGTGCAGGTGTGTATATGTGTCTGTGTATGACTGTGTCTGTGCGGGTGTGTATATGTATGACTGTGTCTGTGCGGTTGTGTATATATGTGTCTGTGCAGGTGTGTATATGTGTATGTGTATGACTATGTCTGTGCGGGTGTGTATATGTGTATGGCTGTGTCTGTGTGGGTGTGTATATGTATGACTGTGTCTGTGTGGGTGTGTATATGTGTATGACTATGTGCAGCTGTGTATATGTGTATGTGTATGACTATGTCTGTGCGGGTGTGTATATGTGTATGACTGTGTCTTTGTGGGTGTGTACATGTATGACTGTGTCTGTGCGGGTGTGTTGATATGTGTCTGTGTATGACTGTGTCTGTGCGGGTGTGTATATATGTGTCTGTGTATGACTGTGTCTGTGCGGGTGTGTTGATATGTGTCTGTGTATGACTGTGTCTGTGCGGGTGTGTATATATGTGTCTGTGCAGGTGTGTATATGTGATAACGGAGAACTCACCACAAGGGTACACAGGAAAACAACACACACAGACCAAGTCCTAAACTATGAAAGTAACCACCCCAACACACACAAACGAAGCTGCATCAGGACACTATTCAAAAGAGCCACAACACACTGCAGTACACCAGAACTGCGAAAAGAGGAAGAGGAACACCTATACAAGGTATTCGCCAAAAACGGATACCCGCACAACTTTATCAACAGATGCCTAAGAGATAGACCACGGAACGAGGACATGCCACAACCAAAAGGACTAGCCACACTACCATACATCAGGAGCGTCTCAGAACTGACAGCCAGACTACTGCGACCCCTAGGACTCATAACGGCACACAAACCAACAGCCACGCTCAGACAACAACTCACTAGAACAAAGGAGCCAATACCCAACATGAGCAAAACTAATGTAGTTTACAAAATACCATGCAAGGACTGCACAAAACACTATATAGGACAAACAGGAAGACAGCTAACAATCCGCATACATGAACACCAACTAGCCACGAAACGACACGACCAGCTATCCCTAGTAGCCACACACTCAGACAACAAGCAACATGAATTCGACTGGGAAAACACTACTATCATAGGGCAAGCCAGACAGAGAACAGCCAGGGAATTCCTAGAGGCATGGCATTCATCCACAAATTCCATCAACAGACACATCGACCTGGACCCAATATACCAACCACTACAGCGGACAGCTGAAACTGACACCCGGAAGCGGCAAGGACAGACCACTATAAATACCGGAAGAAACATCAAAGAAGCGCTTCGCAGGAGGCTCCAGAGCACTGATGATGTCTCCTAGCCAGGGGACGAAACGTTTGCAACAAAAACTTCCAGCTCTGTGTATGACTGTGTCTGTGCGGTTGTGTATATATGTGTCTGTGCAGGTGTGCATATGTGTATGTGTATGACTATGTCTGTGCGGGTGTGTATATGTGTATGACTGTGTCTGTGCGGGTGAGTATATGTGTCTGTGTATGATTGTGCCTGTGCGGGTGTGTATATATGTGTCTGTGTATGACTGTGTCTGTGCAGGTGTGTATGCGTATGACTATGTCTGTGTGGGTGTACATATGTGTATGTGTATGACTATGTCTGTGTGGGTGTATTTTTGTGTATGACTATGTGCAGATGTGTATGTGTATGACTATGTCTGTGCGGGTGTGTATATGTGTATGACTGTGTCTTTGTGGGTGTGTACATGTATGACTGTGTCTGTGCGGGTGTGTTTATGTGTATATGTATGACTGTATCTGTGCGGGTGTGTATATGTGTGTCTGTGTATGACTGTGTCTGTGCGGGTGAGTATATGTGTCTGTGTATGACTGTGTCTGTGCGGGTGTGTATATATGTGTCTGTGTATGTGCAGGTGTGTATATGTGTATGTGTATGACTATGTCTGTGTGGGTGTGTATATGTGTATGACTATGTGCAAGTGTGTATATATGTCTGTGTATGACTGTGTCTGTGTGGGTCTGTATATGTGTCTGTGTATGACTGTGTCTGTGCAGGTGTGTATGTGCACGTCCATGTCTGTGCGGTTGTGTATATATGTGACTGTGCAGGTGTGTATATGTGTATGTGTATGACTATGTCTGTGCAGGTGTGTATATGTGTATGACTGTGTCTGTGTGGGTGTGTATATGTGTATGACTATGTCTGTGCAGGTGTGTATATGTGTATGACTGTGTCTGTGTGGGTGTGTATATGTGTATGACTATGTCTGTGCGGGTGTGTATATGTGTCTGTGTATGACTACGTCTGTGTGGTTGTGTATATATGTGTCTGTGTATGACTGTGTCTGTGCGGGTGTGTATATGTGTATGACTATGTCTGTGCGGTTGTGTATATATGTGTCTGTGTATGACTGTGTCTGTGCAGGTGTGTATATGTGTATGACTATGTCTGTGCGGTTGTGTATATATGTGTCTGTGTATGACTGTGTCTGTGCGGGTGTGTATATGTGTATGACTGTGTCTGTGCGGGTGTGTATATGTGTCTGTGTATGACTATGTCTGTGCGGGTGTGTATATGTGTCTGTGCGGGTGTGTATATATGTGTCTGTGTATGACTGTGTCTGTGCGGGTGTGTATATGTGTATGACTGTGTCTGTGCGGGTGTGTATATGTGTATGACTATGTCTGTGCGGTTGTGTATATATGTGTCTGTGTATGACTGTGTCTGTGTGGGTGTGTATATGTGTATGACTATGTCTGTGCGGGTGTGTATATGTGTCTGTGTATGACTATGTCTGTGCGGTTGTGTATATATGTGTCTGTGTATGACTGTGTCTGTGCGGGTGTGTATATGTGTATGACTATGTCTGTGCGGTTGTGTATATATGTGTCTGTGTATGACTGTGTCTGTGCGGGTGTGTGTGTATGTGTGTGACTGTGTCTATGTGGGTGTGTATATGTATGACTGTGTCTGTGCGGGTGTGTATATGTGTCTGTGTATGACTGTGTCTGTGCGGGTGTGTATATGTATGACTGTTTTTGTGCAGGTGTGTATATGTGTATGTGTATGACTGTGTCTGTGCGGGTATGTATATGTATGAGTATGTCTGTCTGAGTATGTATATGTGTATGACTATGTCTGTGCGGGTGTGTATATGTATATGACTATGTCTGTACAGGTGTGTATATGTGTATGTATATGACTGTGTCTGTGCAGGTGTGTATATATGTGTCTGTGTATGACTGTGTCTGTGCAGGTGCGTATGTGTATGACTATGTCTGTGTGGGTGTGTATAATTGTGTATGTGTATGACTGTGTCTGTGTGGGTGTGTATATGTATGACTATGTCTGTACGGGTGTGTATATGTGTCTGTGCATGACTGTGTCTGTGTGGGTGTGTATATGTGTCTGTGTATGACTATGTCTGTGTGGTTGTGTATATATGTGTCTGTGTATGACTGTGTCTGTGCGGGTGTGTATATGTGTCTGTGTATGACTATGTCTGTGTGGTTGTGTATATATGTGTCTGTGTATGACTGTGTCTGTGCGGGTGTGTATATGTGTATGACTGTGTCTGTGTGGGTGTGTATATGTGTCTGTGTATGACTGTGTCTGTGTGGGTGTGTATGTGTGTGACTGTGTCTGTGCGGGTGTGTATATGTATGACTGTGTCTGTGCGGGTGTGTATATGTAAGACTGTTTTTGTGCAGGTGTGTATATGTGTATGTGTATGACTGTGTCTGTGCGGGTATGTATATGTATGAGTATGTCTGTCTGAGTATGTATATGTGTATGACTATGTCTGTGCGGGTGTGTATATGTATATGACTATGTCTGTACAGGTATGTATATGTGTCTGTGTATGACTGTGTCTGTGCAGATGCGTATGTGTATGACTATGTCTGTGTGGGTGTGTATAATTGTGTATGTGTATGACTGTGTCTGTGTGGGTGTGTATATGTATGACTATGTCTGTACGAGTGTGTATATGTGTCTGTGCATGACTGTGTCTGTGTGGGTGTGTATATGTGTCTGTGTATGACTGTGTCTGTGTGGTTGTGTATATATGTGTCTGTGTATGACTGTGTCTGTGCAGGTGTGTATGTGCATGACCATGTCTATGTGGGTGTGTATGTGTGTGACTGTGTCTATGTGGGTGTGTATATGTATGACTGTGTCTGTGCGGGTGTGTATATGTGTCTGCGTATGACTGTGTCTGTGCGGGTGTGTATATGTATGACTGTTTTTGTGCAGGTGTGTATATGTGTATGTGTATGACTGTGTCTGTGCGGGTATGTATATGTATGAGTATGTCTGTCTGAGTATGTATATGTGTATGACTATGTCTGTGCGGGTGTGTATATGTATATGACTATGTCTGTACAGGTGTGTATATGTGTATGTATATGACTGTGTCTGTGCAGGTGTGTATATATGTGTCTGTGTATGACTGTGTCTGTGCAGGTGCGTATGTGTATGACTATGTCTGTGTGGGTGTGTATAATTGTGTATGTGTATGACTGTGTCTGTGTGGGTGTGTATATGTATGACTATGTCTGTGGGTGTGTATAATTGTGTATGTGTATGACTGTGTCTGTGTGGGTGTGTATATGTATGACTATGTCTGTACGAGTGTGTATATGTGTCTGTGCATGACTGTGTCTGTGTGGGTGTGTATATGTGTCTGTGTATGACTGTGTCTGTGTGGTTGTGTATATATGTGTCTGTGTATGACTGTGTCTGTGCGGGTGTGTATATGTGTATGACTGTGTCTGTGCGGGTGTGTATATGTGTCTGTGTATGACTATGTCTGTGCGGTTGTGTATATATATGTCTGTGTATGACTGTGTCTGTGCGGGTGTGTATATGTGTATGACTGTGTCTGTGCGGGTGTGTATATGTGTCTGTGTATGACTGTGTCTGTGCGGGTGTGTATATATGTGTCTGTGTATGACTGTGTCTGTGCAGGTGTGTATGTGCATGACCATGTCTATGTGGGTGTGTATGTGTGTGACTGTGTCTGTGCGGGTGTGTATATGTATATGACTATGTCTGTACAGGTGTGTATATGTGTATGTATATGACTGTGTCTGTGCAGGTGTGTATATATGTGTCTGTGTATGACTGTGTCTGTGCAGGTGCATATGTGTATGACTATGTCTGTGTGGGTGTGTATAATTGTGTATGTGTATGACTGTGTCTGTGTGTATATGTATGACTATGTCTGTACGGGTGTGTATATGTGTCTGTGCATGACTGTGTCTGTGTGGGTGTGTATATGTGTATGACTATGTGCAGCTTTGTATATGTGTATGACTATGTCTGTGCGGGTGTGTATATATGTGTATGTGTATGACTGTGTCTGTGCGGGCATGTATATATGTGTCTGTGTATGACTGTGTCTATGCGGGCGTGTATATATGCATGACTGTGTCTGTGCGGGTGTGTATGTCTGTGTCTGTACGGGTGTGTATATATGTATGACTGTGTCTGTGTGGGTGTGTATATTTGTGTATGTGTATGACTGTGTCTGTGCGGGCGTGTATATATGTGTCTGTGTATGACTGTGTCTATGCGGGCGTGTATATATGCATGACTGTGTCTGTGCGGGTGTGTATGTCTGTGTCTGTACGGGTGTGTATATATGTATGACTGTGTCTGTGTGGGTGTGTATATGTGTATGACTATGAGAAAGTGAGGACTGCAGACGCTGGAGATCAGAGTTTAAAAATATGTTGCTGGAAAAGCGCAGCAGGTCAGGCAGCATCAAAGGAACAGGAGAATCGACGTTTTGGGCATAAGCCCTTCTTCAGGAAAATCTTCAGGTGTGTATATGTATGACTATGTCTGTGCGGGTGTGTCTGTGTATGACTATGTCTGTGTGGGTGTGTATATGTGTCTGTGCAGGTGTGTATATGTGTATGACTATGTGTGGGTGTGTATATGTGTCTGTGCAGGTGTATGTATGTGCCTGTGTATGACTATGTCTGTGCGGGTGTGTATATGTGTATGACTGTGTTTGTGTGGGTATATTTATGTGTATGACTGTGTGGGTGTGTATTTGTGTCTGTGTATGACTGTGTCTGTGCGGATGTGTATATGTATGACTGTGTATTTGTGTCTGTGTCTGCATGGGTATTTATGTGTCTGTGTATGACTACGTCTGCATGGGTGTGTATTTGTGTCTGTGTGGGTGTGTATTTGTGTCTGTGTATGACTGTGTCTGTGTGGGTATGTATTTGTATCTGTGTGTGACTCTGTGTCTGTGTATGACTCTGTCTGTGTGTAACTGTGTGTACGGCTCTGTGTCTGTGTGTGATTCTGTGTCTGTGTGTGACTCTGTGTCTGTGTACGACTCTGTGTCTGTGTGTAGCTCTGTGTCTGTGTGTGCCTCTGTGTCTGTCTCTGTGTATGGCTCTGTCTGTGTGCCTCTGTGTCTGTGTGGGTGTGTATTTGTGTCTGTGTGTGGCTCTGTATGACTCTGTGTCTGTGTGTGACTCTGTGTGTGTGTGGATCTGTGTCTGTGTGTGGATCTATGTCTGCGTATAGCTCTGTGCCTGTGTACGACTCTGTGTCTGTGTGTGACTCTGTGTCTGTATGTGACTCTGTGTCTGTGTGTGGCTCTGTGTCCGTGTGTATGGCTCTGTGTCTCTGTATGACCTTGTGTGTGACTCTGTGTCTGCGTATAGCTCTGTGTCTGTGTGTGACTCTGTGTGTGGATCTGTGCCTGTGTATGACTCTGTGTCTGTGTGTGGCACTGTGTCTCTGTATGACCCTGTGTGTGGCTCTGTGTCTGTGTGTGGATCTGTGCCTGTGTGTGACTCTGTGACTGTGTGTGGATCTGTGTCTGTGTGTGGCTCTGTGTCTGTGTGTGGGTCTGTGCCTGTGTATGACTCTGTGTCTGTGTGTGGATCTGTGTCTGTGTGTGGCTTTGTGTCTGTGTGTGGATCTGTGTCTGTGTATAGCTGTGTCTGTGCGTGCCTCTGTGTGGCTTTGTGTCTGTGTGTGGATCTGTGTCTGTGTGTGGGTCTGTGTCTGTGTGTGACTCTGTGTCTGTGTGTGTGGCTCTGTGTCTGTGTGTGGATCTGTGTCTGTGTGTGGCTCTGTGTCTGTGGCTCTGTGTGTGGCTCTGTGTCTGTGTGTGTCTCTGTGTCTGTATGTGGCTCTGTGTCTGTGTGTGGATCTGTGTCTATGTGTGACTCTGTGTCTGTGTGTGACTCTGTGTCTGTGTGTGTGGATCTGTGTCTGTGTGTGGCTCTGTGTCTGTGTGTGACTCTGTGTCTGTATGTGGCTCTGTGTCTGTGTGTAGCTCTGTGGCTGGGTATGACTGTGCCTGTGTGTGGCTCTGTGTCTATGTGTTAACAATGCTTCATTAATTCTATTTCACTCTGGGAAGCTCTTGCCCTCGCAGTAATGTGAACAAACAGGTAATCCAAAGACCCAAATGAAGGCTTCACTCAGGAAGATGGTGTCAAATCCCACATCCTTGTGTTGGAAATCAAATTCATGTACGTGGAATGAAATTACTCTCAGTAACCATGACAACTATAACCATTGCTGTAAAAACACCATCTGGTTCACACCACCCTTTAGGGAAGGATATCTGCTGGTGTTACCCGGTCTGGCCTACATGTGACTCCAGACCCACAGCGACGTGGTGGGCTCTTCGGTAGAACTCTCCTGCTCGGTTTGGCAGGTGATTGGTGAATCCAAGAGGTTTACATTGTCAGACCTGCAGAATGACTGACTAAAAACACTCTTTGTACTTCCCCACCTCTTGCTCAGTCAGTCCACTGTGAGCTGCCTGCGTTTCGGAGGACAGGGGTGTCTGGGATTTCCCTTAAAACAGAAAGGTCTGGGGAACTTCCCATTTCACCTGATCGTGTCAGGAGACCAAAGTCGTCTGGGGGATTTTCCAGCCCTTCTGACCGGAACAGGAATTTCACAATGGGACAGTGCCATTACGATGGCCCTCAAAGTCGAACAGCCAGCCATAAAGTCATAAAGCACAGAAAGGCCTTTCCATCCGACTCGGCTGTGCCTCCCAGATATCCTAAATTAGTCTAGTCCCATTTACCAGCATTTGGCCCATATCCCTCCAAACCCTTCCTATTCATGTACCCATCCAGATGCCTTGTAAAGTTTCCTCCCAATGTGCAGGTCAGGGTGAATTGGCCATGCTAAACTGCCCGTAGTGTTTGGTGAAGGGGTAAATGGAGGGGAATGGGTCTGGGTGGGTTATGCTTCGGCGGGTCGGTGTGGACTTGTTGGGCCGAAGGGCCTGTTTCCACACTGTAAGTATCTAAATGCTGTAATTGTACCAGTCTCCACCACTTCCTCTGGCAGCTCATTCCATACACACACCACCCTCTGTGTGAAAATATAGTCCTTAGATCCCTTTTAAATCTTTCCCCTCTCACCCTAAACCTGTGCCTTCTAGCTATGGACTCCCCTAACCTGGGGAAAAGATCTTGTCTATTTATCCAGACCATGCCCCTCATGATTTTATAAACCTCTATAAGGTCATCCCTCAGCCTCCAGGGAAAACAGCCCCAGCCTCTCCCTGTAGCTCAAATTCTCCAACCCTGGCAACATCCTTGTAACAGATCCATTCTGCTCAGATACTTTAACCGCTGTGAGTCCGAGCCGGAAAGAGAGGGAGGGAACTGTTGCTGAAGCATCTCAGGTTTTGAAAGCAGGAAGGAAGTATTTTGGCTTTCAGATGTCACATCGCGGTGCTGCTCAGGGGAAGGGATGGAGGTTTCAATGGATCCCCAAAGTAGACAGCTCACCTGAGAGGTGCACCACAGCGCTGCCAAGTGGCCACAGCCTACAATGACAGTGACTGTTGACATTGCAAAATTCAATGGGAAAATGTCGGCCTGTAAGGGGGCAGGAACAGCCCTTTGGGTTCACATTTCCATTCAGTGAGAACTAATCGTGGCCTTGAACCCACTGTTAAGCCCAACCCCTGCTAACCTTAGGCTCCCTTGTTAGTTGAGAATCTCTCCATGATGAGAAACTGAGGTCTGCAGATGCTGGAGATCAGAGCTGAAAATGTGTTGCTGGAAAAGCGCAGCAGGTCAGGCAGCATCCAAGGAGCAGGAAATTCGACATATCGGGCATAAGCCCTTCTCCTGCTCCTTGGATGCTGCCTGACCTGCTGCGCTTTTCCAGCAACACATTTTCAATCTCTCCGTGATGGTGAGTGTAATGGCGTCCCCTGACACTGTGACAGGAGAAACAGCCATAAATAAGACACAGGACAGATCGAGGCCGTTCAGCCCATCGAGTCTGCTCCGCCATTCAATGAGATCTGATCATTAACTCTGCACTTCTCCCTTTGTCCATTACTGATTAAAAATCTGTTTCAGCCTCGAACATACTTAATTGACCCAGCCTGGATGGTAAAGAATTGCACAGACTCGCTCCCCTGTGAGAGAAGAAAGTCCTCCTCATCTCTCTCTTCATTGGCCGACCCATTATTCCGAGACAATGCCTTGGAGTCCCAGCTGCAGCTGAAAGGCAGGATTTATTCACCGTTATGAGAAGGGAACTTAAGAGATCTCAGGCAGATTTTTCTGCCTCTTTGACTCTCACCAGTTCAATACAGGTTGAAGCTTCCAACAGAATCCTTACAATATGGGAACATGTCACAAGTCCATTCCATCTCTCCGAAGAGTAGACTCAACTCCCCTCCCACCACCCTATTCCGGTAACTCTACGTTTCATATGGCCAACACCTCCCCCTCACCCCGAACCTGCACGCCCCTGGGGCAATTTAGCAAGGCCGATCCATCCTGACCTGTACATCTTTATACGTGTGAGGAAGCCCACGCAGACACGGGGTGAATGTGCAAACTCCACACAGTCGCCCGAGGCTGGAATCGAACCTGGGTCCCTTCAAGCTGCAGAGTATCTAAAGATATTTTCTTCAGCAGGAAGCTCAGAAACTAGAACCATGTGCGAGCACTTCAAGAATACCAGCGATATGAAGATACACATCAGAACACTTCTGGATTCGGTAGGTATCTCGGTCGTCCTTTTTATTCCTTCAGATTATCCTCGCCTTCCCAAACATCTCAGACTATTCAGCCCACTGCCACCTGGTCATAGAGATGTACAGCACGGAAACAGACCCTTCGGCCCAACCTGTCCATGATGACCAGATATCCTAATCTAGTCCCATTTGCCATCACTTGGCTCATATCCCTCTAAACCCTTCCTACTCATGTACCCATCCAAATGCCTTTTAAATGTTGTAATTGTACCAGCCTCCACCACTTCCTCTGGCAGCTCATTCTCCACACGCACCACCCTCTGCATGAAAAAGTTGTCCCTCAGGTCCCTTTTAAATCTCTCTCCTCTCACCTTCAACCTATGCCCTATAGTTTTATAGCTGAAAATGTGTTGCTGGAAAAGCGCAGCAGGTCAGGCAGCATCCAAGGAACAGGAGAATCGACGTTGCTTATGTCCGAAACGTCGAATCTCCTGCTCCTTGGATGCTGCCTGACCTGCTGCGCTTTTCCAGCAACACATTTTCAGCTCTGATCTCCAGACCTCACTTTCTCCTATAGTTTTATACGCCTTTACCCTATGTAAAACACCTTGGCTATTCACCTTATCTCTGCCCCTTGTGGTTTTATGAACCTCTATAAGTTCACCCCTCAGCCTCCATACTCTAGGGAAAAACAGTCCTTATCTATGCCCCACAGCTACAGCAAGATCTAAACAAAAAAAAGTTAAACTCAGAATTTTGAAATATTGCTATATTTGATTATTATTTTTGCTTTCCTGTATGCGAACCGACAATTTGGAAGGGCTGGTTCCCCTTCTCCTGCAGGAAGAAAACATGAACATAACTCAAAATTACTTTGCATCATAAGCTGAACTCATCTAATGTGTACCAGTTTAATTTTAACCCTCAGTACACGATTTCATTACCTTGTTATTTTTATGAATAGGATGAGGGGGAATGTTATTTGGACCATTCAAGAAAAAGTTCCATTTTAAGATTTTTGATACATAACTGTCTGTAGTCATCAGCCACAAATTTTTCATTGAACCTGGCAATGCTACTCAGAACGAGAACAGCGTTTGGAGGCAAACTGAGACTGATCATTGAGATTTCTGGTTTCGAATACTCATTCCGCTTACGTGACTCCTTCCCTACCTGGGCCCTTCTGCCACAGATGTCAGTCCAAGTCCCACTTCAGAAACTCGGGATGGTGTGCTGGGAGTGCAGTTCTTCTGGATAGACCCTTACCCTGTGGTCTCTGACTGTGCTCTCACATGTATGTAAAATACTCCACGGACACTATTGAACAGGGGTAGGGCAGTTCCACCCCCCCCCCTCCCATTTGGCACATGGATTAGAATTAGGAGCTGGGAATAGGCCATTTGACTGAACGGACTGTACCCTCCATTCCACTTTCCTGCCTTCAGTCCCTCCAGAAGCCATGTCTCCCCTGTCAATCAATAATCCACCTAACTCAGCCTTGACTATATTCAATATCCCAGCCTCTTCAACTTCAGCCAGCCCCGACACCCTTCATTATGTCATAACCTCCTCCAGCCCCTACACCCCCTCCCTATCTCTGTAAACCCCTCCAGCACCTACACCTCTATCTCTGTAACCCCCTCCAGCCCCAACACCCCTCCCTATCTCTGTAACCTCCGCCAGCCCCGACACCCTTCACTACGTCATAACCTCCTCCAACCCCTACACCCCCTCCCTATCTCTGTAACCTCCTCCAGCCCCTACACCCCCTCCTTATCTCTGTAACCCCCTCCAGCACTTACACCCCTCCCTATCTCTGTAACTTCCTCCAGCCCCTACACCCCCCCCCTATCTCTGTAACCCCCTCCAGCCTCTACACCTCTATCTCTGTAACCCCCTCCAGCCCCAACACCCCCTCCCTATCTCTGTAACCCCCTCCAGCACCTACACCCCTCCCTCTCTGTAACCCCCTCTAGCCCCTACACCCCTCCGTATCTCTGTAACCTCCTCCAGCCCCGACACCTTTCACTATGTCATAACCTCCTCCAACTCCAACACCCCCTCCCTATCTCTGTAACCCCCTCCAGCCCCTACACCCCTCCCTATCTCTGTAACCCCCTCTAGCCCCTACACCCCCTCCCTATCTCTGTAACCCTCTCTAGCCCCTACACCCCCTCCCTATCTCTGTAACCCCCTCTAGCCCCTACACCCCCTCCCTATCTCTGTAACCCTCTCCAGCCCCTACACCCCCTCCCTATCTCTGTAACCTCCTCCAGCCCAACACCCTTCACTATGTCATAACCTCCTCCAACCCCAACACCCCCTCCCTATCTGTGTAACCCCCTCTAGCCCCTACACCCCTCCCTATCTCTGTAACCTCCTCCAGCCCTGAAACCCTTCACTACGTCATTACCTCCTCCAACCCCTACACCCCTTCGTACCTCTGTCACCTCCTCTTTCCCCGACACCCTCCGAGATGTCTGCACTCCACTCCCCATGCCAGCCTCTCGGGCAGCTTCCGACACCTAACATTTTGCCATCAGGCGGCAGTGTCTTCAGTTGCCTAGGTAGGCCTCAGGCTCTGGAATTCCCTCATAAAGCTGCTCACCTCCCTCTTTGAGCAAGTCTTTGGGTCCACCATCCTTAATATCCCCCGACGTGCGTCTCAGGGTCAGAGTTGGGTTGACCCACGTGTCTTTGAAAAATGCCTTGGATGATTCAGTGTGCCGTATAAATGCAGGATGCTGGCTGTGAGAAAGCAGAGGCTAAATCTCTGGTGAAGGAGTTTCTAAGAGTTTCTTTTGACCTCACCAGGGTATCTACATCTTCAGCTGCCCCTACTGTGGGCAGAGATGGCCTTGGCAAGAACTACGCAGACTGGAACTCTTCCCTGAGAGTGATCAGAAGCTCTTTGAGGAGAAGATCTCTCGACTGACCGAGAGTGACACCAGATATTACAAAAAGGTACAAGTTGAAAGCCAAACTCTGTAAGAATTTAGCGAGTTTTGAGAAGATTTGTAGCTCAGGTTGAAGTTCTGGATGTAGGTTTGATCGCTGAGGTGGAAGGTTCAGTTTCAGACGTTTCGTCACCACACTCGGTAACATCTTCAGTGAGCCTTCGGATGAAGCACTGGTGGTGTAGCCTGCTTTCTAATTATACCATAGGAAATGATGTTACCACAGGAAATGACACCACCAACCCTAGGAAACTCAAACATAATAGAAAGCAGGCCATCAAACCAGTGCTTTGTCCAGAGGCTCACTGAAGATGTTACCTAGTATGGTGACGAAACATCTGAAAATTAACCTTCCAGCTCAGCGAGCAAACCTACATCTGTAAGGATTTGTCACACCTTGCCATATCTCAATCAATCCAAGGGTGAAGGCAGGTAGTCGTGATCGGAGTGGGTTCAGACTGGTTCGGGCCTTTGGATTCATAGGAAGCTACAATAAAAAGAACTGAAAGGTGAGATTTGGGATCAAATGTTTCCATCTTGTACTCACCAGGACAAATCACAAGAATACCAAATTTCCAACAGTCACAACAATTTAGACTTCAGGTGAAAAGGGTGCCGATGGGTCAGGAAGTTGCCTCTGATTTGATATCGCCAAGAAGAAAGCAATGGAGAACTCTGGGTAACTCAGAAAAGGCGCAGGGATTGAAAATGTTTAGTTTGTTTGCAGGGAATAGGTCATCTGTGTCTGAATTGCCACCACCACCGTGAATCAGTTGATTGATCTCAAAATTTGTGTGGTTTGTTTTGGGGGGGTTGGGGTTGGGTTTCTGGCACATTCCAGATTGTTCCGCGAGCGGCCGTCCCAACTGTAAAATCACACAACATCCTGGTTGTTGGTTAGTTCGGACAGCAACGGACGCTCAGAGGAACATGCTGTTTGATCCGAACGGCGAGAGTTTGTAACATGCGCCCCTTTGCAGCACATGACTGGGCCATTCGGCCCAACTGGTATTTCTGTTCCACACCCAGCTCCTCTTGACAAAGCCATGCTGACTCAGTCCCATTACACACAATCTCACAGGCTCTAAAATCTTACAAAAAACCAAGGTGAGGTTAATTGGTCTACAGCTTCCCGTATCCCTCCCTCCCTCCATTCTTCAACAAGGGTGTGACATGGGCCGTTTTCCAGTCTCATGGGACCCTCCCTGACTCCAGGGATTCCTGAAAGATCATCACCAATGTCTCCACAATCTCCTCTCCTTCAGTCCATCTGATCCAGGTGATTTATCCACCTTTTGGCTTCCCCAGCACCATCTCCTTGGTGATGGCCGCTACACTCGGCTCTGCCACCTGACTCTCTTGAAGTTCTGGTAAGCTGTTGGCGTCTCCCAGACTGAGGCAAAGTATCTATTCAGTTCCTCTATTTCTTTGTTCTCCATGACTGACATCCAGCTTCACTTTCCACTCTCTTGCCTCTGTGTTACCTTTTAGATAATCTCAACAAATCTTATGTTACTGACTAGCTTAGCTTCACATTTCATCATGTCCCCTTATTGTTTTCTTTAGTTATCCTCAGCTGGTTTATAAAGGCTTCCCCACTAATCTCTTCACCATATTGTAAAGATCCAAAGAAAGAGCATACAATGTGGAAGCTGGCCATTCAGCCCAATGTGTCCACACTGACTCTCTGAAAAGCATTCCACCCAGATTCACTCCCTATCCCTTTAGCCCTGCATTTCTCATGTCTAACCCATCTAGCCTGCAC
Source organism: Hemiscyllium ocellatum (assembly GCF_020745735.1). Taxonomy (NCBI): domain Eukaryota; kingdom Metazoa; phylum Chordata; class Chondrichthyes; order Orectolobiformes; family Hemiscylliidae; genus Hemiscyllium; species Hemiscyllium ocellatum. The sequence goes on along the minus strand of NC_083444.1, from coordinate 9,982,738 downwards.
AGTTCCAGACACTATGGGGCAGTTAAGCATGGCCAAACCACTCTAACCTGCACACCTTTGGTCTCTGGGTGATTTTGGTACAGTTGGCCAATTTTGCTTGTGTCCTGATGAAGGGCTTTTGCCTGAAACGTCGATTCTCCTGCTCCTCGGATGCTGCCTGACCTGCTGTGCTTTTCCAGCACCGCTCTAATCTAGACTCTGATCTGCAGCCCTCACTTTTGCCCAATGTTTGCTTTCGGGCTATCATGGGTTGGCAGATCTTTTCCCACAGCTGGGGGAGGGGTTGGAACACAAGGGGGAGTGTGCAAACTCCGCACAGGCAGTCGGCCAAGGCTGGAATCGAACCCAGGTCCCTGGCGCTGGGAGGCAGCAGTGCTGAGTCACCATGCCTCCCACCGGTGGGTGGGTTGGGAAAGTACAGGGTTACAGGGACAGGGCAGGATGCTCTTCAGAGGCTCGGTGCAGACTTGATGGGCCAAATAGCCTCTTCCCGCACGGTAGAGATACGATGGTATCAATTGCAGGCGCACTGTGGCGGGGGTGAAGGAGGAAGGTCACTAACGGTGCTGCTGTTGCCCTTGTTGCCAGTGTCCGAAGTGCAAACGCGTCGTGCAGAGGGTGGACCTAGAGGAGCGTTTTGTGGAATGCCCAGCCTGCCCAGGGAATACGGGAAAGCCCTATCGGTTCTGCTGGGACTGCCTGAGGAGAAGGAACAGGCGTCTGGCACAAGGAGAGGCCTGCAAGAACAAGGACTGCAGCTTGGTGGCGCTGCTGCAGTCGTGCCCCACCATCAGTGACCCGCTTTTGACCGTCCATGGCTGCCCTTCGATCCGGGCATGTCCCGCCTGCAGAGTCCTGGTCTCCCACAGAGGGGGTTGCAAGTACGTCTATTGCAGGAGCTGCGGCCACTCCTTCTGCTACCGGTGCTTGGAGAAACGCACCGTCTGCCACGCTGCCAAACCCGAGTGGTACCACGTGGCTCGCTGCGCCAAGCCCAGGGCGCCCAGGCAGACGGTTCTAACCAAACGGCCAACTCCAGCCAGTGCCAAGCAGCTCCAACCCCACCACTGACGCTCCGTAACAGCAGCGCATACCATCCACAAGACCCCCCCCCCCCCCCCCCCCCCCGCAGCAACTCACCCTGACAGCGCCTTCCAAACCCACGACCACTGCTACTCAGAAGGGCAACAGGTACATGGGCGCACCACCCACCTGCAAGTTCCCCCACCCCAGAACACTCGCCATTGTTTTGATTCCATGCCTTTAAGGGATGCATTCTACCCCTTCTGTAGCGAGTTTTGGTCACAGCGATGTCTGCTCCAGGAAGGCAGTTTGTAAATAGTTTTGGGTTTCCCGCTTCAAGGTAATTCTCCCTCTCCTTGATGTGTTGCAGACTGTAGCTCAGGCCCCAGCTCATCAACCCTGAGCCAGAGTTCTTCAAGCAAGCCACACTCGGTACAGGTGTGGTCACTATGAAACCACAATGGGCTCCAGTAGCTCCTACAGCCTGTAGGCACAACACATCACCTGGTCGTCCATTTCTATTTTGTTTGTTTAGTGTGGCTTTAAGAAGTGTGTTTTGTCCTGGTTTCTTTTAGAGAGAGATTGGGAGCAGTCTATGAGAAGATAAAACCCAAAGTCTCCCAGGCTGTTTTTTAAAAGGTTGAAACAATAGAAGCAGCCTGACTGGGTGTGGTCATGCTCTCTCAATTCCAGAATTTTCGGTTTAGCTGGGGTCTCAGCAGGTTTGAAAGGCAGCGAGTCTTTCTTCTCTCTCTCTCTTAGACTTGTCTTTTGATATTCTTCCCCTGGGTATTTTGTTCCAGAGTAAGACAGAAGAATCATGGGTGGGTGAGCTCAAGCTCAGAGAGATCCAGAAGGATTTTGCTTTTGGCTATTTTTTTTCAGTTAGTTTGCGATTGTAGCAGACAGCTACGGTTCTTTGTGCTGCTATATTGAAGACTTAGCTTTCCTCTCTGAAATCAGAAGGAAGAGACTGTTTCTTCATACTGGACTGGAAAGAAAATAATAACTGTCTTGCCGCTTTGCATTTTTGCCAAAGGACGTGCTTGCTGCCTATATTGGAACAGCTGATGATTAGTGGTTAAGTAATACACTGGAATGGGATCTCGGGGGTGGAGGGGAAGGGCCGCAGAGATTGTGGGTTCTCTAATGCTGATGGTGGTTGCTTCGGAGATGGCAGGCTATGGGGTGGGGTGGTACAGGCTGAGGGGTGACCTTATACAGGTTTATAAAATCATGAGGGGCATGGATAGGGTAAATAGAATCTTCCCTGGGGTCGGGAACTCCAGAACTAGAGGGCATAGTTTTAGGGTGAGAGGGGAACAATATAAAAGAGACCTAAGGGGCAACGTTTTCACACAGTGGGTGGTACATGTATGGAATGAGCTGCCAGAGGAAGTGGTGGAGGCTGGTACAATTACTGCATTTAAAAGGCATTTGGATGGGTATATGAATAGGAAGGGTTTGGAGGGATATGGGCCGTGTGCTGGCAGGTGGGACTAGATTGGGTTGGGATATCTGGTTGGCATGGACGGGTTGGACCGAAGGGTCTGTTTCTGCGCTGTACATCTCTATGACTCTAAATACATTATCTAGTTAACCATGTCAATAAAGTTTGGTTTATATTTTAATTGCATTGTAAGAATAACGTGTCAAACAGCAGAGTGCTGGAAAGGCTCAGTCAGTCAGGCAGGCAGCATCCGAGGAGCAGGAGTGTTGACATATCGAGCATAAGCTCTTCATCAGGAATGTTGGGAGTGGGGGGTGGCCCAAGGGGGCTAAGAATGGAAGGGGGGAGGGGGATGGGACTGGGGAGCGGGGAAGGTAGCTGGGAATGTGATAGTCCTCGGATGCTGCCTGACCGGCTGTGCTTTTCCAGCACCACACTTTTTGACTCTGATATCCAGTCCCCTTTCCCTAAGAATAAAGTGCGTTTTGATTAAATGTTAGCAGTGGACTCATGAAATCATGTCTCTAACATGGCACCTCATACTTGCTTTCCAAATAACAATTGAGGCCTAGGCTATCTCCATTATATATCTCTTTAACAGATTTTGGAGGGAAGTCTCTAAACCTGGAACAGCATCGTCCTTCCTTCAGTGCTAATACCCTGAATGGCATCCTTAATGACATCATGGGTGTCCCTGCACCACATGTACTGCAGCAGTTCAACATCACCTTCTGAAGGGGCAATTAAGGATGGACAATAAATGCTGGCCCAGCACATCCCATGAAATATTTTTTAAAAATCCAACCAACATGGAACAGAGATAAATTACAATTAGTCCTTTCCTCATCTCTTCTTAGCAGAGAGCTCTGTGGGACTGTTCATTGAATTGCTAACGTTCATGATGATTGACAGTTAACTGCCAAGCTTAACTCAAGAAGGTTGGCACTGGTTGGTCAGGGCACTGCCTTGAGAACCACACCCGTCTTGTTGAGTTGAAAGGCATGTGCACGTATCCTCTCAGTCTGCATCTTGCCTTCCGCCTTTAATGGGCGCTCTTGCAAATTGTCCTGATGAGCATGACGGGAAAGGTTTTCACAAAACGTGTCGGATTTTAGCGACGCTGAAGGTAAAATATGCGCAATGCTGGAAATCCGAAATAAAAACGAAGCAAAAACTCCGGAATGAAACTCAGGTGGGATGTCAAAAAACGCAGGCAATGTTTCCGGTCGAGACGCCCATCTGTCAGAATTGAGAGAGGGGTTTTGAAGCCACTGGTAGGGGGAAGGGGACTGGAGGAACTAGATGGTGTGTGTTAGGTGGAAGGCCAGTGGAGATTAAAAATAAAAACCTTCATCCTGCAAAAGGCAAAGATGATGGTAACAGACAGAGAAAAGATTTCATCCAAATGCAGTATTATTGGCAACATAAAACTGAGTGATTGTTCCAAATGACAAAATGGCCAATAATAAAGGCTCCCTACATGTTGCCTCAACATGTCTCAGGATGTGTCCCAACAAATATCAGGTCAGAGGCCAGGAATCCTGCGACTCATCTTCTGACTCCCGCAAGCCTGTCCATCATCTACAAGGCACAACTCAGGAGTGTGAGGGAATACCCCCCACTTGCCCTGGGTGGGGGCAGCTCCAACAACACTCAAGAAGCTCAACACCATCCAGGACAAAGCTGCTCCCCACTTGATTGGCACCACATCCACAAACCACCGACGCTCAGTCGCAGCAGTGTGTACCGTCTACAAGATGCACTGCAGAACGTCACCAAAAGGCCTCAGACAGCAACCTTCCAAACCCTGGAAGGACGAGGGCAGCAGATACATGGGAACACCACCCCCTGCAAGTTCAAGCCTCTCCCCATCCTGACTTAGAAATATATCAGCCGTTCCTTCAGTGTCACTGGGTCAGAATCCTGGGACTCCCTCTCATGGTGGGAGCACCTGTATAAAATAGGCTATGGTGGGGGGGTCAAGGCATTGGCTATCTCAAGGGGTAATTAGGGATGGCCAACTAGTATTGGCCTGGCTGGTTACACCCATGTCCCAAGAATTAATAAAGAAAAATCCAATTGCCAGGCTGAGGGGAGGGGGCAGCGACAGGGCAAGGGGAGGGGGAAGAGGGGGGCAGTGCCAGAGGGAGGGACAGATGAGAGGGCAGCAGTGCCAGAGGGAGAGGGCAGTGCTGGGGCAGGGGAAGAGGAGAAGGGTGCAGTGCCAGGGGAGGGGATAGGAGGGGGCATTGCTGGTGAGGGGAGAGTGCATTGCTGGGTGAGGGGAGGTGGAGAAGGGGGCATTGCTAGGGGGAGGGGAGGTGGAGAAGGGGGCATTGCTAGGGGGAGGGGAGGTGAAGAAGGGGGCAGTGCTGGGGGAAGGGAGGTGAAGGGGTATTGCCAGAGGAAGGGGAGATGGAGAAGGGGGCAGTGCCAGGGGAGGGGAGGTGGAGAAGGGAGCTGTGCCAGGGGAGGGGCCATTGCTGGGGGAGGGAGGTGGAGAAGGGGGTAGTGCCGGGGGAGGGGATGGGAGGGGGCATTGCCGGGGAAGGGGAGGTGGAGAAGGGAGCTGTGCCAGGGGAGGGGACATTGCTGGGGGAGGGAGGTGGAGAAGGGGGCAGTGCCGGGGGAGGGGATGGGAGGGGGCACTGCCGGGGGAGGGTAGGTGGAGAAGGCGGCAGTGCTGGAGGAGGGAATGGGAGGTGGAGAGGGGGGCAGTGCCAGGGGGAGGGGAAGGGGACAGTGCCAGGGGAGGGGAAGGGGACAGTGCCAGGGGAGGGGAAGGGGACAGTGCCAGGGTTGGTGAGGGGGAGGAGGGGACAGTGCCGGGGGAGGAGGAGGCAGTGCCAGGGGAGGGAAGGGGACAGTGCCAGGGGGTGGTGAGGGGAAGGAAGGGGCAGTGCCGGGTAAGGGGACAGTGCCAGGGGAGGGGAAGGGGACAGTGCCAGGGGAGGAGGAGGCAGTGCCAGGGGGAGGGGAAGGGAAGGAAGGGGCAGTGCCGGGGAGGGGAAGGGGCAGTGCCGGGGGGAGGGGAGGGGGCAGTGCCAGAGGGAGGGGAGGGGGCAGTGCCAGGGGAGGGGAAGGGGCAGTGCCAGGGGGAGGGGAGGGGGCAGTGCCAGGGGGTGGTGAGGGGGAGGAGGGGGCAGTGCCGGGGAGGGGAAGGGGAGGAGGGGGCAGTGCCAGGGGGTGGTGAGGGGGAGGGGGGGCAGTGCCAGGGAATGGGAAGGGGACAGGTGCCAGGGGGTGGTGAGGGGGAGGAGGGGGCAGTGCCAGGGGGAGGGGAGGGGACAGGTGCCAGGGGGTGGCGAGGGGGAGGAGGGGGCAGTGCCAGGGGGAGGGGAGGGGGCAGTGCCAATGGGAGGTTGCACCTGGCAGGTACAATAACTGAAAGCTGAGCCAAACGACACAAACTGAGGTTGAATAACACGCAGACCCTCGATTCTCTCATCCCATTTTATTTGGAATTATAAAAGTCCAGTGTCACCATGTGACCTATACATTTGCATATTCTTCAATCATTTTTAAGGCCAATGTGTTTTATCTCAATTTCCTCCTTGCACTGGTTTGGATTGTAACCTTCTCTCACACAGGACTGTTTCCAAGTCCGACTGGAAACCTCCACCTTGCTTTTTATGTGTCTTTTTAAAACTTAAATCAGAGAGTGCCTCGTTCCTTTCTTAAAATAATTTAAATCCAGCTTAAATTTAATATTCATTAAAAATTTTCTTTTTCTAAATAAAAAGAATAGCATTTGGGTCTCGCTCGTTCTAACAGAACTAACTTCAGCCACTTCTTACTCAAAGAGAAATGCACAATAAAATCTATCTTTCAGTGGGACGGGGCGAGGGAGAGAAGGAAGGGGAAAGGACAGAGAGTGAAGGAGGGAGGGAAGGAAAGAAACACAAAGGGAGGGGAAAGGAAAGAGAGAGACTGAAGGGGAAAGGGAGAGGGAAGGAGAGAGAGAAAGGCGCAAGGGGAGAGAAGCAGAAAGAGAGAGAGAGAGAGAGGAGGAAGGACAGAGGAGGGAAGGAGAGAGTGTGACGGAAGGAGAGGGGGGATGGAGAGAGAGGGGGAAATGTGAGAGTAGCTGAACATGACAGAGGGGTAAGGAGAAAGAGGGAAAGGAGAGAGGGGGAAAGGAGAGCGAGGGGGAAAGGGGGAGGCAGGGGAGCAAGGAAAGAGAGAGGGATGGAAGGGAAGAGAGAGGGATGGAAGGAGAGGGGAAAGGAGAGAGAGGGAAAGGAGAGAAAGGGGAAAGGAGAGAGAGAAAGAGAGGGGAATGGGGGAGAGAAACTGGAAAGGCGACAGAGGGGGTAAAGGGAAGAGAATGAAGAGAGGAGAGAGAAAGTAGACAGATAAGAAGAGAGAGAGAAAGGATGGTCTGACAGACAAAAGGATGGCAAAAATCTGGGAGAAGGAAAGAAGAGGTGAGATGTGCAAAGGGTGAAGGGAAGGGAGGAGTGAAAAGAAGAGAAAGAAATGTGAGGGAGGGAAGGCTGGCAAATTCCTGCATAACCTACAACAGTGCCAGTCTGCTGGCTAGAAAGAATTGAGGGGGGACCACAATTGTAGCCCTTTGGGATCATCACATTGCTTCACAACAACGCTTCCCCTCTGAATGACAACAGTGTGTGGTCCCACACCGAGGGGAGATCGCGGTGGTCAGGGCTGGGAAGGGAAGGGGTTTGAGAATTGTGTCGGGACTCAATCCCACCCTTACACAGCCCAGACATCTCTTGACAGTCAGGCTCAAATACTCCTTCAACATTGCTCAACTGCTGTGCTTGCAAAGAGCTTCACATTCTGAAGGGACCAAAAGGGGTCTGGAACAAACACACACACACACAGGACAACAACTCTGAATGGAGGCGAGATTCTCAATGGTGTGGGCAATGATCTGGGAGACGGAGGGATGGAGCTGTGAGGCAGTGAGGAGGGAGATTCACTCGGATCAGAGTGTGATGCTGCAGCCTCCATACTCAATGAGAATTCTCCAGAAACCCTTTTCAGGGCACATTCTTGGCTATGTGTTTACACACACACACACACACACACACACACTTGCTCTCATACACAATCGCGCAGAGATGCAGTAACCCTGCCAGCTCTGCACACGAGAGAAATCTGACAGTGACATTGCATGCAAAACAAAATAAGAGATCGGTTTCTCTTTCTGTGCATTTAAACAGAAAATGTAAATACTGTCGGAAAGCTGGTCACAGATCAACTAACATTAGCTCATGAGATGCGAGGCTTTGACAAATTTTGAGCCTGTTGCAGAGGGGTAATGGGAGACCTCTCCGTGGTGACTCAGCTCTGTACTGTCCCCTTTACTGTGACAGCAGCAACCAGCAGGATGTGGTCACACAGGCCCGGGCCAAGTCTGTGATATCACCAAGGGATGATGGATGCATGTGCGGCACCATGTGGAGAACACACGGTGTAGGAATCGGGCGGCGAGAGGGAATTGAGATGGGCCTGACCCAACAAGAGGCGCCAAAGCCCAGAGTGGACAGAGAGAGAGAGACAGACGGGGGGGTGGGGTAGAGAGGCGGACAGAGAGAGAGAGACACACACACACACACACACACACAAAGAGAGGAAGACAAATGCAGAAAGACAGTGAGACTGAGTGAAAGGAATGGATAAGATGAGAGAGAGAAAGAATGAGAGACAGAGAGACAGAGTGAAAGAGAGAGAGAGAGAGAGACAGTGAGAGACAGCGATGAGGGAGGCAGGTTGAGAGAGACACGGTGTGTGTGTGTGTGTGTGTGTGTGTGTGTGTGTGTGAGAGAGAGAGAGAGAGAGAGAGAGCGAGACAGGGTGAGAGAGAGCAAGCAAGTGAGGCAGTGTGAGAGACAGAGAGATAGAGTGAGGGAGGAAGGGCGTGTGAGAGAGAGAGACGGACGGGGTGTGTAAGAGAGAGAGAGAGAGACAGGGTGAGAGAGAGAGAGAGAGACGGCGAGGGTCATCGAGAGAGGCAGGGTGTGTGAGAGAGAGAGAGAGGGTGTGTGTGTGTGATCGAGAGAGAGAGAGAGAGACGAACAGACAGACAGACAAAAGACAGTGAGGTATAGAACAAGGATGAACCTAAGCTGTTGTCACAGCCTTTTTCTGTGACCAGTCTTCCCAGGCTGAACTCCTCCGAATCACTCTCCCCTCTGGGAAAGTTCAATTTCATCCTTTAAAAAAATAAACTCACCCTCAACGTTAGGATTGGGTTGGAATAACTAATCATTATTTTAGCGCAACAACATTCAACCTCGGCAGCTCAGTCTGGGAATCTCCTTTCCAGATGGCAGCTTTGAGTGTGGAGCAGTGGGGTGGGAGGGGGCTTGTTATTAATTGGCAGCATGGTGGGGGGAACATCACAACCAATAGCTGGAGAGTGGAGAGAAAAGGTGTGTGGCTTGCTGATGGCGACTCGGGAGCGAGACATTAATCTCTCGGCTGCTCGAGGTGTATTACCCACGATGTGCCGTAGATTCTGATGTTCAGGCCAGAGGTTCAGTCAAAGCCCCAGCCAGCTCTCTCATTGCAGAGTGGGTGGATTCTGCTCATGCCCAGGTCATGGATATTCACACCCACTCCCACCCTCCGGCTAACATCGCACTCCTGCCAACTCCATCCCCCCCCCCCCCTCCGTCATGACCGTCTCTTGGCTTAAAAGTATTTTTCTTTATGAAGACTAAATACTAAGGTTGATGGGTCCTTTTTGAGAGAGAGAGAGAGAGAGAGAGAAAGAATGAGAGAGAGAGAGAATGAGAGTGAGCATGAGAAAGATTGATGGGGGGCAGGAATGACAGAGAGAAAGAAAGAGAGAAAGAATTAGACAGCGAGATAGAGACAAGAATGAGAGACCGAAAGAATGAGAGAGAGAAAGAATGAGATAGAATTAGAGTGAGATAGAGACAAGGACGAGAGAGAAAGAATGAGTGAGTGAAAAAAATGAGAGTGAGAGACAAACAATGAGAGATTGAGTGAAAGAAAGAATGAGAGAAAGTCAAAAGATGAGAGAAAGAGAGAGGGAAAGAGAGAGAAAGAATGAGAGAGAGGGAAAGAATGAGAGTGCAAGATAGAGGCAAAGAATGAAGGAGAAAGAATGAAAGAAAGAAAAAGAATGATAGAATTAGAGTGAGATAGAGACAAGAATGAGAGAGAAAGAATGAGAGTGAGTGAAAAAATGAGAGTGAGAGACAATGAGAGATTGAGTGAGAGAAAGAATGAGTGAAAGAGAGAGGTAAAGAGAGAGAAAGAATGAGAGAGAGGGAAAGAACGAGAGCGCGAGATAGAGGCAAAGAATGAGAGAGAGAAAAAGAATGACAGAAAGAAATGAAAAGTAAGAGAGAAAGAGAGAAAGAGAGACAAAGAACAAGAGAAAGACAGAGAGAGATAGAGAGAAAGAACAAGTCCTTTCTCTCAGAGGTGCCTCAGAGGGGTCCAGGTGAGTGAGCGGTCTTGATAAGGCAGGTTTCATGAAACTGACTGACCCTGCAGGGTCGAAGGAGAACAGACCGATAAAAGCCACTATTTGGATGGTACCAGATAGCAGGCACAAAAGCCTCATGGGAGTGGGGTGTAAGGAAGGAGGGTCAGCTTCCTAGCTCGCCGAGAGACCCCGATGCTCCGAGAACCCATCCTGAAGCGGGTTGGCCAACACCTCACTCAGTACAAGCAGCACCACGGGGGGGGGGGGGAAACCAGTCAGCACGCAAACTCGCAAACAGTTTGAGCCCAATCTGTGGCGGTATTTTCCCAGATCCTGTCGTGTGCAGCTCCGAAGAGAAATCTACTGAGGACTGGGAGAGTGAAGGAGGGGGTCGGGGGTGGGGAGCTGTTGTAAACTAAGTGCAGTATGGCTTTCTGCCTTTCTTTCTCGAAACAGATGGTACACAGGACAGTGGTACAGCAGCTTAATACCTCTGGACATTTCAATTTTTTTTTATAGAAAACTGTGACAAGTCAAAGCTTCAGAAAAAGAACACTGAGATTCACAAAAAAAAATCTTTTTTTTTCCTCTAACAGGACAAGAAGCTTTTCTCAAAAGTTACCGACTGCTCAAGGCCCTAGAATTTCTTCGGGCCCCAGGCGGACGCCTGTCTTGGGGTGACCACAGTTCCAAACATGGGGAAATCCTCTGCGCTGCTCACATCTGGGGCCTGCAGGGAGACAGTGCCAAGTCAGACAGTCAGATTTCAGCCTCTTCATCCCGATGCCTCTCCAGAGTCAGCGTATCCGTTTCAGATGCCTTACAGGCTCCTTAATGGGGGATGCGGGCCTCACTCGCGCCCTCCCCAATCGCCCCTTGAATGAAGGGGTTTACCACGTCTCAGGGCAGTGACAGACGGCCATGTCTGGGCCTGGGTCTGGAGTCTCGTGTTGGGCCAGATCGGGTGAGGATTTCCTTCCCAAGAGGACGTGAGGAAAACAGCTGAGACCTTCCCCTCGAATGGTCACCTTTCCTGAGACTAGCCTGCGAATACGCAGCACGATGACTCAGCAGTTAGTGCTGCAGCCTCACAGTGCCAGGGCCCGGGTGGAATCGACTCCACCCTCGGGCGACTGTGAAGTTTGTACATCCTCCCCGTGTCTGCGTGGGTTTCCTCCGGGTGCTCCAGTTTCCTCCCGCAGTCTAAAGATGTGCAGGGTAGGGTGAACTGACTGTGGGAAAGGTCCCATAGTGTCACATAAGATGCGCAGGTTAGGTGGGTTAGCTGTGGGAAATTGTCTCACAGTGTCCAAGGATGTGCAGGTTAGGGTGGGTTAGGTGTGGGAAATTGTCCCACAGTGTCCAGGGATGCGCAGGTTAGGGTGGGTTAGCTGTGGGAAATTGTCCCACAGTGTCCAGGGACACACAGGTTAGGGTGGATTAGCTGTGGGAAAGGTCCCATAGTGTCCCATAAGATGCGCAGGTTAGGGTGGGTTAGCTGTGGGAAATTGTCCCACAGTGTCCAGGGATGTGCAGGTTAGGGTGGGTTAGCTGTGGGAAATTGTCCCACAGTGTCCAGGGATGTGCAGGTTAGGGTGGGTTAGCTGTGGGAAATTGTCCCACAGTGTCCAGGGATGTGCAGGTTAGGGTGGGTTAGCTGTGGGAAATTGTCCCACAGTGTCCAAGAATGTGCAGGTTAGGGTGGGTTAGATGTGGGAAATTGTCCCACAGTGTCCAGGGATGCGCAGGTTAGGGTGGATTAGCTGTGGGAAAATGTCCCATAGTGTCCAGGGATGTGCAGGTTAGGTGGGCTGGCTGTGGGAAATTGTCCCACAGTGTCCAGGGATGTGCAGGTTAGGTAGTTTGGCCATGGGAAATGCAGGGTTACAGGGATAGGGTGGGTTCGGGTGGGATGTTCTTTGGAGGGTCGGTGATGACTCGATGGGTCGAATGGCCCTCTTCCACACTGTAAGGTTTCTGCGATTCCAGATAGATTCGCTGAGTTTAATTTCTTACACCTATGGATTCCTAGGTCCGCTGCACCCACAGATGAGGGAGAGGTTGGGAAGTTAGTGTGGTGCCTGTCTGCCCCACCAGCCCCACCCCAGCCACTCCGAGCTCGGTCAGTTCCCAGTGACTCTCGCTCCGAGTCTGAGCGCTCACCTTGTTGCCGGGGACGTTCCACGGAGCGTCTCTCACCACAAAGCCTCTCGTCGAGCCTCGGGGTTCTTCCTCCACCCGGGACGGGGGCTTCATGTACGCCGCCATCGTCTCCGACTCCACGATCGCCATCATCTACACGGCAGAGAGAGGCCGATAAGGGAACTGGGTTCAGAGGCACTGAGGAGAGACCTTTAGCAATTCTATCATGGCTTCAGGGCGCATCACTGGCAAGGCCCGCCTCCAGTCAGCCTTGAACTCAGCCTCCCGCTCGGCCGTTTCAGGAGGTGGTCAAGAGTGAACCACAACACCGTGGGTCACGAGTAGACCACACCGGGTAAGGTGGGCAGACCACCTTCCCGACTGGTGGGCCAGTCGTCACCACTGAGACCAACTTTTGTGCAATTCCAGATTTGTTTCCTGAACTTGAATGCCGTGGTGGAGTTTGAGAGCGTGTGCCCAGACTAAGAGGAAGGGATTGCACAAGGGGGACGAGAGAGGGCGAAGGTCCTTTTGATGGTACCCTCTTCCACCTCAGGATGCCTCCGAGGTGCATCTCAGCCAATGAAAATGCAGGATACGGGGAGCTCTCCGCTAACAGCAATATGGTTGACACCTCAGTGCCCTCTGGGAAATTAGGGATGGGCAGTAAATGCTGGACTGGCCAGACATCCACATCCCGTGAATGAATAAAATTACAAATGGAAGTACCAAGGGGAAGTAATTCCTTTTTCTCTCAGAAGGCAACGAGAATTACTCTCCCCAGAGAGCACTGGACGCTGAGTCATTCATGGCTGAGTTAGTGGATGGGGGAAGACGAGGGTGATGGGGGAAGACGAGGGTGATGGGGGAGGACGAGGGTGGTGGGGGAAGACGAGGGTGGTGGGGGAAGACGAGGGTGGTGGCGGAAGACGAGGGTGGTGGCGGAAGACGAGGGTGGTGGCGGAAGACGAGGGTGGTGGCGGAAGACGAGGGTGGTGGGGCAGAGCGGAATAGCAGAGAGTTGAGGCCAAATTCAGATCAGCCACGATCTGGGGGAGCGACGGGGCAGATTCAAAAGAACTACTCCTGCTGCTGGTTCATGTAGCAGTCCGGGGCAAGGTGGGTAAAAATGGACTGAAAGTTCAGATCGGTCAGAGCATAACCTGAGACTTGGCAACGGTTTTTAGCTGAATTTAGCTGAAAACTGCCGAAAATAGAAACCGTCAACAGCGGAAGACAACATAATCGGCATTTACAAACCAAATACAGAAAATGTTTTGATTATCCAGCATCCATGGGAGTGCGTAGTTGATCAGATAGTTTGGATAATCAAGAGGTCAACATAATCAGCGTAAAAACAATGTAATACAGGGGATATACACGTCACTGTTATACTAAAATTATAACATATCATTGCCTAAAATTAACCTCACTGGCCGACAGCCTTCTCACCCTCAACTGACTACTCGGAGATTGCAATATTTGAGGAGAAACTGAGTCATCTATATATTTTGTGTGGCCGTTCGATTGATCAAATAAATTTACATTGAGCTAAGTAAATTATAAAAGGATAATGACTGGACAGAATAATACGGTCAACTCCACGGTATTTGAGGTGTATAATGTTTTCCCATTTATTGAGCGTGACAGTTCATAAGGTGCCGGTTAAAAGGAAGTTTGCTGTACTTGCCAAATTATCACCAATAAATAACAAACAAGATACTTGGGTCTGAATTCATAAAAAAAAATTAAATTAGACCTAATCCCAAGTGATCACATTTCCACTATAACGCCATCAGTGAGTCATAGAATCCCCCTCCAGAGTGGAAGCAGGCCATTTGACCCATCAACTTCACACTGACCCTCCAAAGAGCAGCCCACCTCCCTACCCTATCCCTGTAACCCTGCATTTTCCCCATGGCTAACTCACCTAGCCTGAACATCCCTGCGCACCATGAGCAAGTTAGCACGGCCAGTCCACCTATCCTGCACATCTATGGAATGGTGGAGGGAAGTGGAGGAAACCCACGCAGACACGGGGAGAATGTGCAAACTCCACACCGACAGTTCCCCGAGGCTGGAATTGGTCCTGGGTCGCTGGTGCTGTGAGGTGAGAGTGCTAACCACTGAGTCACCCTTAATAAAATCATCATTAAAACAAATGTCAATGCAAAATGTGCGGAGTTTTGTGAGTTTCTGCTCAGAGTGTAAGTGGTGTCTCTGTGTCTGAGCGAAGGTGTGTACAACTGCCCTTGAGAAACTGACAAGACTGGTTGCTCGGTTATTTCAAACAGCCACTGAGACTTTAGGTCAGGGCTCACCCGTAGACCAGACTGGATAGAGGTGGCAGATTTCCAAAAACTGGGATTATTTTTAATCAACCTGTTGGAACACATTATGACACATTGCCAGAACGTGGGCATGCCTGTGCCTGCTACCTCTAGTTCAATTCCCACCTGTCTTGGAGTTACACCCAGATCAACCTGCCTTCTAGCCCAAAGACAGGGACATTACTACTGCACTGGTACGATCCTTTTTGTAACAACAACGACTGCAGTCACAATTACTGAGACATTATTAATTCCTGGTTTATTTAATGTGAATTCCTCAGCTTCTGTAGTAGGATTAGAACTCTCACCTTTGGGTCACCAATCCAGATCTTGGGATGATGAGTCTCATGAAATAATTACCATGCACACACACAGACACATACAGATACTCAGGCACACACCCCCTCACACAGACACACACACACACCCTCACACAGACACACACACATACAGATACTCAGGCACACACCCCCTCACACAGACACACACATACAGATACTCAGGCACACACACAGACACACACAGATAGTCAGGCACACACCCCCTCACACAGACACACACACGCACCCTCACACAGACACACACACATACAGATACTCAGGCACACAGCCCCTCACACAGACACAGACACACACACACACACACAGATACTCAGACACACACCCCTTCACACAGACACACACACACACACATATACAGATAGTCAGGCACACACCCCCTCAGACACATACACACATACAGATGTTCAGGGGCACACACCCCTTCACACAGACACACACACACACAGATACTCAGGCACACACACCCTCACACATACAGATACTCAGGCAAACACCCTCTCTCACACACATACAGATACTCAGGTACACACACCCTCACATAGACACACAGATAGATACGCAGGCACACACCCCCTCACACACACACATATATAGATACGCAGGCACACACACCCTCTCTCTCACACACACATACAGATACGCAGGCACACACCCCCTCACACAAACACACATACAGATACTCAGACACATCCCTTCACACAGATAGACAGACACACACACACACACATACAGATACTCAGGCACACATCCCCTCACCCAGACACACATCCCCTCACACAGATACAGACATACACACACATACAGATACTCATACACACACACACACACCCCCCCTTCCTCCCTCTCTCTCCCAGCCTCGCCTGATTTGATCTGAGAGCCGGGATTTCTCTATTCCCGGGAGATTCGATGTACAAGTTGGTGCAGTAAAGGTGTGAGGACTTACGTATTCTTCCTCTAGGTTGAGCAGATGATCGATGGCATTGTCAACGTGCTCGGGGAGCCCGGTTACTGTCACCCGGTTTGG
Source organism: Hemiscyllium ocellatum (assembly GCF_020745735.1). Lineage (NCBI taxonomy): Eukaryota > Metazoa > Chordata > Chondrichthyes > Orectolobiformes > Hemiscylliidae > Hemiscyllium > Hemiscyllium ocellatum. The sequence continues at coordinate 9,966,999 of NC_083444.1, read as the reverse complement.
GTCGTCGGAGCCAGGCGGTGGGAACCGGATGTCGACCTGGTACGGGGGCAGAAACGTGTACGCACGTTATACAGGAAGTACCTAACCATGGGGAGTGCTCTCACTCCCACCGAGTCAGAAAGCACTATCCCACCATTGCATTTAGCCTAAACATGCCCCCTGGTGGTTTAGGAATAAAAAATAGTTGCATCTAGACTAGTCTTACGACTACTGCGCATCAGTCAAGACCGCTGCTGACCAGTGACCTGGTCACTGACTAGGCTGGTGAACATCACAGGATCCCTACAGTGTAGAAACAAGCCATTCAGCCCATTGAATCCGTACCACTCCTCCAAAGAGCATCCCATCCAGATCCAGCATCTTCCATAACCCACATCTACCATGGCTTATCTACCTAGCCTATACATTCTTGGACGCTATTAATAATTTAGCACGGCCAATCCACCCTAATCTGCACACCTTTGGACTGTGGGAGGGAACCGGAGCACCCGGAGAAAGCCCACACAGACACGGGGAGAATGTGCAAACTCTGCACAGTCAGTTGGCCAAGGGTGGGATCGAACCCTGGTGCTGTGAGGCAGCAGCGCTAACCACTGAACAACCAATGCTAGAGGTTCACTCACTAAAGATAAAGTACTTACAAAATGCCAGCTCCTATAGATGTATGTTTCTTGCTGCAAAGGGAGCACAACAAAGGTTTATGACACTGATTCTGAGACAAAGGGATTGTCCTTTGAGGAGACTATTGAACATTGGAAGAAGAGTAGACCCTACTTAGAGCCTGCTCCTCTAATGAATAAGATCATTGGCTGACCTGATTTTAACCTCAACTCCTGCGTACCCCCTGATAATTTTTCATCCCCTTGATAATCTACCTCTGCCTTAAAAATACTGCATCGCTGCCTTTTGAAGAAGGGAATTTCAAAGACTCAGGCCCCTGAGAGAAAAAGAAAATTTCTTCGTCTGCAGATTAAATGGGAACCCTCTGAGTTTAAAACTGTGACCTCTCACTCTAGATTCTCCCACAACACGAAACATCCCTTTCCACATCTGCCTGGTCAAGGCCCCTCAGGATCTTACGTGTTTTGATGAAGTAACTGGGTGCAAACTGAACTTAAAAGAAAGTGGGACCATCTGATTGAAATGTGTAAAGGTCTTAAGAGGTGCCATCAGGCAGACACTTGGAGAGTGTGTGCAGGATTTAGAAATAGGATTTATTTAGGACAGAGGCGAGGATGAATTTCTTCCCTCAGTGTGTCAGAATTCTTTACCCAAGACAGGCTACGGATGCTCCATTGTCGAGTAGATTCAAGACTCAGACCAACAGATGTTTGGCATCTAAAGGAATTAAGGATATGGCAGACGGGCTGCTCAAAATAATGACTTTATGATAGATTTACAAAGTTTGGACAATGACTAAGGCATGCTGGGATATTGGGACAAGCCTTGAGCCAAGTGACTGAGCTAATAAACATGCACGGCGAAAGTGGGGACGGCAGATGCTGGAGATTAGAGTCAGGATTAGAGTGCTCCCCGACCTGCAGTGCTTTACTAGCACCACTCTAATAAACATGCTGCAGAATTCAGACAGGGGGAAGCCAACCTCCTAGCAGCAGACCCTACAATACACGCCTGAACTTGGATTCAAATGGAGTCAATGGAATGTCATCCTCAGGGCGACCAGAAACAGCGAGGTGTGTACCAGACACAGGGGAGCCTCACACCTTTACTTGGAGGAGACTATGTGCACCCAGCACCTCCAGGAATGAAGGACCCTGGTCGGGTCTGATCAATCAGAATGACCGAACCTGATCGATCTATCAGAGGACACTAAAGACCATCCCAAAAAAGGTGCAAAGACGTTAGGTTATAAGAATCACTGGAGTGCCACACTCAGCACGATGGTAACTCGAGTCCAACCACCAAGAAGGGAAGGCACCCATGACATCATTGCATCTAAGGGAATTAAGGAATACAGAATTAAGGAGTTCAGACAGATGCAGAATATCATAGAATCCCTACAGTGCGATAACAGGCCATTGGGCATAACCCATCCAGACCCATACAACCCTACAGTTACCCCTGACTAATGCACCGAACCTACCCATCTCTGAACACTACGGGCAATTTAGCACGGCCAATTCACCTTAACCTGCACAGGGTTGGACGGTGGGAGGAAACCCACTGAGAGAATGTGCAAACTCCACACAGAGAGTCAGCTGAGGTGGGAATGGAACCCAGGTCCCTGGCGCTGTGAGGCAGCAGTGCTAACCACTGAGCCACTGGGCAGCCTGACACAGAAACAGACCCTTTGGTCCAACCAGTCCTTGCCAAGCATAATCCCAAACTAAACTAGTCCCACCTGCCTGCACTTGGCCCACATCCCTCCAAACCTTCCCTATTCATGTACTTATCAAAATGCCTTTTGAATGTTGCATCTGTACCCAGATCCAGCACTTCCTACAACAGTTCATTCCACACACAAACCACTCTGTGTGTAAAAAGAAGTTGCCTCTCGTGCCCTTTTTAAATCTTTCTGCTCTCACCTTAGAAATATGGTCTCTTAAGTTTTGAAATCTCCAAATGACACCTGCCATTCACCTTACCTACACCCTCTTGATTTTATAAACCTCAATAAGTCGCCCCTCAATAATCCTTCCTGCTCCTTTTCCTATTTTCTCTATTACCACCTTCTCACCAGATCAGAGTGGCACGGTGGTTAGCACTGCTGCCTCACAGCGCCAGGGATCCAGGTTTGATTCCTGCCTCAGGTGACTGCCTGTGTGGAGTTTGCACGTTCTCCCTGTGTCTGTGTGGGTTACCTCCGGGTGCTCCAGTTTCCTCCCATAGTCCAAAGATGTGCAGGTTAGGGTGGATTGGCCACGCTAAATTTGCCCAGAGGTTAGGTGCATTAGTCAGGGGTACGCTTGGGAATGGATCTGGGTGGATTACTCTTTGGAGGGTCGGTGTGGACTTGTTGGGCTGAAGGGCCTGTTTCCACCCTGTAGGGATTCCTCCTCTCTATGAGAGTTGGAGATGGATGGATAAATCTTGCCCCAGGGAGAGAACTCCCCAGCTCTCCTTCACCATAGTGACCGTGGGATATTTCAGTCACCAGAGAGGGCGTACTGGCCCTCAGTTTATCGTCTGGTCCAAAAGGATGTCACATCCACCAGACTTGCAACAGCTTTGTGAGACTGGTGAATGCCAGAGTGGAATAGGAGCTGAAATCAAGGGGCCTGTCAGACTCGAGGTTTCAGCCACCGGCAATCTAGAGTGAGCCAACACCCCCAGCATGTGCCAAGTGTGTCAGGTTCACCTTGAATTCCTCCATGATCTTGCGGATGGCCTTTCCCCTGCCCCCAATGATGCGGGCATGAACCCTGTGGTCCAGATTGATGTCCTCGCTGACCATCTCTTCCAGATCAGCCACAATCTTCATGATGGCATCCTTGGCAGATTCGGTGTTCCTCTCGTAGCCCGTGATGGAGATCATATCCTGCAAGGAAGCAACAAGCAAACAGACAGACCGGGTCAACACCAGATGGTCAACCCTCCCCTTCGTCCACAAACGCAATGGGCAGACGGGGTCATGGTTGTGTAAGTTCTTAAGTCACTCAGTACCTGCTCTGCTCACTGACCCTACTCTGGCTCCCCGTCCAGTGATTTTAGAGTTCCCACCCCTCTCTAGAGAGAGTCTGAACTATTATTCTGAGATCTCCAGTGAAAATGAGGACTTTACTGGCTGGCATGCAGTACCCACTGCTGATTCACGAGTGGTCTGCTACTTATTGCTGGCTTTGACCAATTGTAACCACCGTCCAATGCCAATGTAACACATCCAATGTCATCCTGACCTTTACAGCACGTGTTCCTGGCCGCCATCTTGGAGGAAGGTGCAGAATGGCCAAGAAATGGCTGCCTTGTCGTGTCAGAATAAGTCTAACAAGAAAAATATGCATTTATACAGAGCCTTTTGTGACCTACAGGCAAGGAAGTTGAAAGGTCGTACTTTTGAAATGTTGTAATGCAAAAGACGGAGCCCTGGTTGCCAATTTACACACAGTTGCTCCCATTGGTAGTGAGGTGATGATAACTAGCTAATGCGTGACCTACTTGTAACATTGACTGAGGGATAAATATTGAACAGGGCACAGAGGAGGTGGGGGGGAAGACCCCCTTGCTCTTTTTCGAAATAAAAATAATACATTTTTAATCACATCCCCCTGAGTCTGGAAATGGGGCCTCAGTCTCATTGGAAAGTCAGCATCGCCAACTGTGCAGCACTCCCCCAGAACTAGAGGGGCATATGTTTAGGGTGAGAGGGGAAAGATATAAAAGAGACCTAAGGGGCAACTTTTTCACACAGAGGATGGTACGTGTATGGAATGAGCTGCCAGAGGAAGTGGTGGAGGCTGGTACAATTGCAACATTTAAGAGGCATTTGGATGGGTATATGAATAGGAAGGGTTTGGAGGGATATGGGCCGGGTGCTGGCAGGTGGGACTAGATTGGGTTGGGATATCTGGTCGGCATGGACGGGTTGGACCGAAGGGTCTGTTTCCGTGCTGTACATCTCTCTGACCCTATGACTATGACTAGTGACAGAGTTCTTAGTGCCACCAACTGACCCACGCACACGAGCGGACAGCAGTTGCAGCACTGGTCAAGAATTCTTTTTTTTAAAAATTCTTTCTCAGAATTTGCTGGCTGGGTCAGCGTTTGCTGTCCATCCTTAATCGCCCCCTGAAAAGGTAGCGCTGAGCCACCTCCTTGAACACAAGAAATAAGAGCGGGGTAGACCATTCAGCCTATCCATCCTGCCCTGTCATTTCATAGTGTCATGGCTGACCTTGGGTTTCAACTCCACTTTGCTGTCTACTCCCCATATCCCCTCAATTCCCCGAGACTCCAAAACCCTGGTGACCCCAGCCTTAAATATGTTCAACAACGGAGTGTTCACAACCCTCTGGGGTCCAGGATTCCCAAGATTCACCACCCTTTAATTGTAGAAACCTCTCATAGAGTCATAGAGATGTACAGCACGGAAACAGACCCTTCAGTCCAACCCGTCCATGCCGACCAGATATCACAACCCAATCTAGTCCCACCTGCCAGCACCCGGCCCATATCCCTCCAAACCCTTCCTATTCCTATACCCATCCAAATGCCTCTTAAATGCTGCAATTGTACCAGCCTCCACCACTTCCTCTGGCAGCTCATTCCATACACATACCACTCTCTGCGTGAAAAAGTTGCCCCTTAGATCTCTTTTATATCTTTCCCCTCTCACCCTAAAGCTATGCCCTCTAGTTCTGGACTCCCTGACCCCAGGGAAAAGACTTTGCCTATATACCCTATCCATGCCCCTCTCCTTCCCTCTAACCAAATCCCTTATCCTGAGACTGTCTGGCCGTAGGTCAGGAAATCTAAAACAAGAGGTGCGGGACAATTTCTCAGCATCAAACCCCTTCAGAATCTTCTCAGTTTCAATCAGCTCTCTTTAAAACGCCAGAGAATGCCAGTTCAATTCACTCAGCCCCTCACCAAACAACAACCCCCTCATCTTCAGGGAGTCATTTAGTGAACCTTTACATTACTGCCTCTTTTCTTAAGTGTGGAGACCAAATTCCACTATTTCTGCAGTCATAGAGTCATACAGCACAGAAACAGTCCCTTCGGTCCAACGCATCCATGCCGACCAGATATCCCAACCTGATCTAGTCCCACCTGCCAGCACCTGGCCCATATCCCTCCAAACCCTTCCTATTCATATACCCATCCAGATGCCTTTTAAATGCTGTAATTGTACCAGCCTCCACCACTTCCTCTGGCAGCTCATTCCATACATGCACCACCCTCTGTGTGAAAAAGTTGCCTCTTAGATCCCTTTTAAATCTTCCCCTCTTGCGTTGAACCTATGCCCTCTAGGTTTGAACTCCATTACCCTGGGGAAAAAGACCTTGACTATTTACCCTATCCATGCCTCTCATGATTTTATAAACCTCTATAAGGTCACCCCTCAGCCTCTGACGCTCCAGGGAAAACAGCCCCAGCCTGTTCAGCCTCTCACAGTAGCATCTAGTTAAATGTTACAAAAGGAGGGAGTTCCCATTTTTTGGACAAGGTGAAGGAACGACGGGTGTAGTTCCAAGTCAGGCAGGTGTGTGCTTGGAGGGGAACTTTCAACCTCTTCAATTTTTAACACTAGCAACCTCTTTAAGTGTAAGCTATAAATTTCAACAGAACGGGAGTATTTGCAATGCCAAGGATTTGCCTGGATTGTTCAATTAAAGCATTATATCTGGAGAGAGATGGAATTGAAACCTCTATCAATACATACTTGTGTAATAAGATTAAAAATCACACAACACCAGGTTATAGTCACACTGTGCTTCCAATTAAACCTGTTGGACTATAACCTGGTGTTGTGTGATTTTTAACTTTGTACACCCCAGCCCAACACCGGCATCTCCAAATCATATAATAAGAGGAATCCTTACCACTGAAGAGGAGGGTTACCTGATTTTCGTCCCCCTTATCAGGAAACTGAATATTAACATCATGGTCCTTCCGAATCTGCGAAATGACAGCTCCTTTCCTTCCGATAATCTTTGGGTGGTACTTGGGATCGACCGACATGACCAACTTGAAGCCCCGCAAAGCCTGGAAGAAATGCTGCACTATGAGCGACCTGCGTTTGGAGAAGGGCGTGGGTTCAAGCCGCACGACAGACTGCATTTATCCCTACACCGGATTGCAAACGCTACCTTCTGATGTTGGACAGAATTAGGTTCCCGTCCTTTTGTTCGGAAAGCTGACCGTGTCCGGTCGATCAGCTGCCCTGTGAAATACTGAGCCACATCTTAGATTACTTACAGTGTGGAAACAGGCCCAACAAGTCCACACCGACCCGCCGAAGCGCAACCCACCCATACCCCTACACTTACCCCTTACCTAACAATACGGACAATTTAGCATGGCCAATTCACCTGACCCACACATCTTTGGACTGTGGGAGGAAACCGGAGCACCCGGAGGAAACCCAGGCAGACACGGGGAGAACGTGCAAACTCCACACAGTTGCCTGAGGCGGGAATTGAACCCGGGTCTCTGGCGCTGCGAGGCAGCAGTGCTAGCCACTGTGCCACCGTGCCGCCCAGATCTTCCAGCTCTCCCGTGTTGTCAAACTTAGAAATGAAGGCAGGGAATGCACGGTGGCGTCCTGTGGAATTCCTGATGCTCTACGAGTACCTGGGAGTTCTGCTACTCTGCGGGACTGCTTTCTGCTGCTCCAGTCTGCTGTGGAACTGAGCTCAGGATTGGAGATTTGGGCCTGACATGTGGGACTTACCTTGGAAATGTTCCGCTGGTTAATACCATATAACCACAGATATAGGAGCAGAATGAGGCCATTTGGCCCAGCACATCAACTCTGCTATTTGATTATGACTGATGTGTTTCTCAACTCCATTCTCTTACCGAATAAGAACCTGTCTATCTCTGTCTCAAATATGCCTAATGACTTGGCCTCCACAGCCCACTGTGGCAACGAATTCCACTTTTAAAAATCCACTCACAGGATATGGGCATTACTGTTTGGGCCAGCATTTATCAGAAATCTCTAATTGCCCAGAGTGCAGTTAAGACTCAACCACCTTGCTGTGGGTCTGGAGTCACATATAGGCCAGACCGGGTCAGGATGGCAGTTTCCCTCCCTAAGGTGCACCGGTGAGCATGCATTTTCTGACAAGCGGCAACAATTTTCACAATCATCATTCGACTCTTAATTCCAGACATTTGATTGAATTCAAATCCCACCGTCTGCCAGGGTGGGATTTGAACCCAGGTCCTGAGATCAGCCTCTGGCTTAACACCACTAGGTCATCACCCCATATAAATTTACCACCCTCTGGCTGAAGAAATTCCTCCTCATCTCAATTCTAAAAGCTCTTCCCTTCACTTTGAGGCTGTGACTAGACAGGTCCTAGTCTCTGAAAACATCATCTCTATGTCTACTCTGTCCAGGCCTCTCAGTGTTCTCTAAGTTTCAACGTGACCCTTCTCATCGTTCTAATGAGTACAGAGCCAGAGTGCTCAATCGCACCTCATGTGATATTGTACCAGCTCTAGCTCAGAGGATTGGCCAGCCTAACGGAACTGTGCACCACTGGGACTGTGACATTCCCAATCCCCCTTCGGACCTGAGCTGACAGCCCTCACCAACCCCCCTCTCTCTGACCCAATCAACTGGCTCCCCACTGTAAGGCACGAGACCTTCCAAAACATACCAGAAATTGGCAACCAGTGTCCAGGAAAGATGGTGTGCCCTCTCTGTCTGTCTCCTCTTGTGCCCAATTGGCCTGGATGTGTGCGTGGACCCATTGATGCTGAGGCAGGGATCGGAAATCCCGGCTGAACATTCACAAAAAAGGGACCGACCACAGAAATCATCACTGGCAGACTGCGAGAGCCGGTGTTTCTGCAGCTCAATTCTGATCTCCCTCTCCGAGCAGCATGCTGGGTTGAGTGACGCCCCATTCACAATCATAAATTCAACCATTTTCACACCCTCTAGTCCCCACCTTTCCCAATGCAAACTTTCGCGGTTTACAGGAGTACTCCTCCAACCTCTTGACCAATCTGGCTGCCTCCTTCTAACAGCGGAATGGCCTTTCCTGTACCATGGTGACAAGAACAGTATACAGTGTTCCAGCGGACTCACTCTGCAGCACAAAAGCCAGTGAAGGCGAGAAGGCCTTCAAGTCAGTTTTTAAAAACTGTTTCACAGAAAAAGGCCTTGGGTGCAGTGCCAGCATTTGTTGCACATCCATGAATGCCCTGGAGGAGGCAGCGATGAGACTCCTTCTTGAACCGCTGCAGTCTGTGTACTCCCATATTATTGTGAGGGAGGATTCTGACCCAGCTACAGAAAGGGTGAAGTTATTCTAAGTCTAGGTGGCTCCACGTGATTCCAGACCCCTGTCCTCCACTCAGTTCCAGGGCAACTAGGGACAGGCAATGAAAATCTGGCCCAGCCAGTGATGCACACGGGTGTGAAATGTGAAGAGAAACTACAAAACACTACTAAACTCTAGTGCACTCTGCTACGGACCCAGTGAATCCCTCCGGCCCGTTTTCATCTGCCCAGAGAAAACTCACCCTGTCCTCTTGCTCCGCCTGCAGCTCTCTGACCCGCTCCAGGATCCCGGCTCGCGCCCGCTCCAGGTTCACTGCCAAGCCGGTGATTTTGATAACGTCGGACTGGTGCTCTGGAGGGGGCACCGCGATGTTCACCTGAAACGAGAGACGCAGCGGGAGAGAGTAAGAGGGAGAGAATGAAAGAAGAGGAAGGGAGAGAGTATTACACCAGTGACGGACATTGTGTGATCATCTAAACAAGGGAACAACTCCCAAGATTTCTCATACCGTTACACGCAGAGAAATCAGGAGGGGTTTCATTAATTTGCTGGGATTAACACAGTAAGTATGCATCCCTGTCTGCTGCTCCCTGGAAGTCATATTGTCTCGGGCAAGTACAATCATGGGAATGGTTCCAGGGATGAGAGATTTGGGCAAATTGCAGATGAGGGTGGATTGGATTGGCCATGCCGACTTGCCCCACGGTGTCCTGGGATGTGCAAGTTAGATGGGTTACCCACGGGAAATGCAGGGTTACAGGGTGGGGGGTGGGGTCAGGATGGAATGCACTTCGGAGGGTCGGTGTGGACCTGATGGGCCGAACGGCCTGCTTCCACACTCCAGGGATTCTATGACTCGAAAGTGGGGAAGTTGGGATGCTATCCTTGGAAAAAGTAGAGAGGGGACCTGATTAAGGTGTTCAAACTCACCAGGAACAGGGTCAGTGGGGGGGGGGGGGGGGGGGGGAGGAAAGGCGGAGAGTGTTCTAGACAGAGCAGGCAGGGAGCAACAGCCCCCATTGGTGGAGTGTCTTGGATGAAGAGGCACCCAGATTAAAGGTGATTGACTGAACTGACAAGGAGACATGAGGAGAAACATTCTTGCCCTGTGAATGGTTAGGGTCTGGAATGTACTGCCTGGCAGTGTGCCAGGAGGCAGGATCAACCTGAGGCTTTCAGGAGGGAGCAGGATTGTTATTTGAAAAGAAAGAGCGTGCAGGGTTACAGAGTGAAGGCAGGAGAATGGCTGGGCTGCACTGCTCATTTGGCAAGTCAGCACAGACACGACCCTTGTGTGATGCAGAAACAAGAGCTCTGACGTGCTGGAGATGCACTTACTACCAGTTCTGGCTGTGTGCTGAACCTAAAATTCTTAATGCCGTGATCACGACCCTCCAAGGCCTCACTCACTCCCTCCTGGCTGAGGGGTCCCCAGGATCGAGGGAAAGAGCAGTCCGGATGGCTCTATAGACATAGAATCCCTATAGTGTGGAAACAGGCCCTTCAGCCCAACAAGTCCACACCGACCTACCGAAGAGTAACCCACCCAAACCCATTCCCTGATATTTCCCCCTGACTAATGCACCTAATCTACAGAACCCTGAACACTATGGGCAATTTAGTACGGCCAATTCACCCTAACCAATTCACATCTTTGGACTGTGGGAGGAAACTGGAGCACCCAGAAGAAACCCACGCAGAATGTGTAAACTCCACATAGACAGTTGCCTGAGGCTGGAATCGAACTGGGGTCACTGGCAATATGAGGTAGCAGTGCTAACGACTGAGCCACCGTGCTGCCCACTACTCTCTGCCTCTGGACGGAAGCTGATTGAAGCATTTCACCTGGGTAAGGTCTGCACTGGTTCCCTGTCCAGTTCCATAGTTAGGAAACTAACTGTTAATGTTTGTCCAGTGCAGTCACACAAGTGGTGGGGATATAGTGGTAACTGCAGAATGGAAGCAGGCTATTCAGCCTATCGGGTCCACGCTGACTCTCCAAACAGCCTCCCACGGAGATCCAGCCCCTACCCTATCCTTATATCCCTTCATTTCCCACGGCTAATCCAGCTAGCCTACACATCCCTGGACACTATGTGCCATTTAGCATGACAAATCCAACCCGAATCCCCACATCTTTGGACTGAGGGAGGAAACCCACACAAACACGGGGAGAATGTGCAGACCCCAAACAGACAGTCGCCTGAGGGTGGGATCGAACCTGGGTCCATCGCGCTGTCAGGCAGCAGGGCTAACCACTGAGCCACCAAACATTAGCCCCCCCCCTTCTTAACCTATTCCTATGCCTATTCAGATTCTTTATGCCCTTCCTGACAATGTGACGTCCACCCGACCTACGTGTTGTCAGAAAATCTGGCACACCGACCCTCCAGAGAATAACCCACTCCCTTACATGGTGAGAATGTGCGAACTCCACACACACACAGTCGCCCGAGGTTGGAATCGAACCCAGGTCCGTGGCGCTGTGAGGTAGCAGTGCTAACCACTGAGCCACTGTGCTGCCCATTGGGACATTAATTGGGCCATTCGTTGGCCTGCTGTACCCAGTTGAGTGCCACAGGGATCTGGGCTGTGTGCTCATCAGTTTCTGGCTAAGATATATGCTGTCGCTCCACAAACTGATGAGCACACAGCCCAGATCCCTGTGGCACTCAACTGGGTACAGCAGGCCAACGAATGGCCCAATTAATGCCCCAATAGGCAGCACAGTGGCTCAGTGGTTAGCACTGCTGCCTCACAGCGCCAAGGACCCGGGTTCGATTCCAACCTTGGGCGACTGTGTGTGTGGAGTTCGCACATTCTCCCCATGTAAGGGAACGGGTTATTCTCTGGAGGGTCGGTGTGAACTTGTTGGGCCGAATGGCCTGTTTCCATACTGTAGGGATTCTATGATACTCCCAGCGTACTTATCCGGACCGGCTACTCAAGGGAGAGACTGTGAATGATGAATATCCCCACTGCCTGAAAGCACTCGAGGATGGCTAAGTAGTCTGCTCCCGGGCATGAACAGCCAGAAAATCTGCAATAACAAGCTGCAATGCTGCAAAGTGACTGCTGGGGGCACTGTTGCACCTGTAAGCAACAGCAGTAGAGAGGAATACCTCTGACACGAATTCTAGCCCCAACAGTTACAGGCATTCATGTGTGATCACACAGGTCATTCACAAATAGATGCCTGGCGTGCCTCAGCTGGTTCAACTCTTGCCAGCTCTGAGTCCAGAGTTATTGAGCCAGTATTCAGGCTAACAGTGTAGGACTGAGTGAGTGCTGCACTGCCTCAGCAGCAGTCTATCCGCTCAGATATTAAACAAGGTCCTCCAAGGGTGCCCGGAGGCACCATTTCAAAGAACATTTGAGGAGGGGGGTGCTAGTGGGCAGCAGAGGAGGGGTCTCCCACCAACACAACAGGAAAACATTACGGATGCTGGAAATCTGCAATCTAAACAGAAAGTGTGGGAGCACCTGGGAAGACCAGTTTAATTTGGCAACATGGTCAGTGCAACATTCCTGATGAAGGCCTTATGCCTGCAAATGTGTTGCTGGTCAAAGCACAGCAGGTTAGGCAGCATCTCAGGAATAGAGAATTCGACGTTTCGAGCATAAAAGGGCTTATGCTCGAAACGTCGAATTCTCTATTCCTGAGATGCTGCCTAACCTGCTGTGCTTTGACCAGCAACACATTTGCAGCTGTGATCTCCAGCATCTGCAGACCTCATTTTTTACTCGAAGGCCTTATGCCCGAAACGTCGGATGCTGTCTGACAGTGTGGACTAGTTGGACTGTACGATCTGTTTCCATGCTGTATGACTCAAGTCCCTGACAGAATCAGAATGGGAATGACCTGAAGATAGGGAGGGAGCTGCAGAAATAGTAATCTGATTCCTTCTTGTGCAAAGTCAAAAACCTGATATCAGGCCAAATTTTTCCTTTTACTGATTTGAACTTGTGTCTATTTAAGAAATGCAATACAATACGGCACAGGCCCACCAAGCCTGCGCTGATTCTAATCCTTATTTAGACCTGTTCCTTATTGCCCAGGCATGGTTTCTATTCCTCTGTTTGCCTCCTGTTCATGTGTCTATTAAGATACACCTTAAACGTTGCTAACATACCTCCTTCCATCACCTCCACTGGCAGTGTGTTCCAGGCACCCACCACCCTCCGTGTGAAAACTGTCCCCCCATTTCCCCCCTAAACTTTCCCCCTCTCACCTTGAACCTGTGTTCTCTTGTAGTTGAGCTCTCCACCCTGGGGAAAAAGCCTCTGACTATCCATCCTATCCATACCTCTGGTTAAAAATCCCCCCCACACCAGGTTATAGTCCAACAGGTTTATTTGGAAGCACTAGCTTTCGGAGCGCTGCTCCTTCAGGTGGTTGTGGAGTATAAGATCATAAGACACAGGATTTATAGCAAAAGTTTACAGTGTAACGTAACTGAAATGATATATTGAAAAAGACCTGGACTGTTACATCGCATTGTAAATTTCTGCTATAAATTCTGTGTCTTACGATCTTATTCTCCACAAGCACCTGACGAAGGAGCGGCGCTCCGAAAGCTACTGCTTCCAAATAAACCTGTTGGACGGACTATAACCTGGTGTTGTGTGATTTCTAACATTGTACACCCCAGACCAACACCAGCATCTCCAAATCATGTCTACACGTCTGGTAATTTTGTAAACCTCTATCGTCCCTCAACCTCCACCTTTCCCATGAAAACAATCCGAGTTTATCTAACCTCTCCTCATAACTGAAGTCCCCCAGACCAGGCACAATCCTGGTAAACCTTCGCTGCACCCTCTGCAAAGACTTCACCTCCTTTTGGTAGCATGGTGACCAGAATTGCACGTAATATCCCAAATGTGGCCTAAATAAAGTTTTATACAGGCGTACCATAACTTGCTGACTTCTATATTCAATGCCCTGGCCAATAATTGAACAGCTCTGTGAAGGATACTGCAGGGCGTGACGTTCTGAGATAATTACAGGCACAATAGCTCATTGCTCGGAGGAAGCCCGATCACGCACGGTGACACTAGAATCTACTGCACAAGACAGGCCATTCGGCCTGACTGCCCCATCCTTACCTCATACTCCTCCATCATTTTGCGAATGCCACTACCTTTTTGCCCGATGATGTACCGATGTAGATCAAATGGAACCTCCACATCGACGGTAACCGGAACAAGGGCCTGGCAATGACAAAGGCTGGGTCAGGTTCCATCTGCACAACCCTCCCGCACTCAGATAACACATGACACTCTGCAGATCTGGGGCCTCAGTGCTGTGGGCCAGAGCACATCGTCCTACAGATATCAATCCTTCCCAGGACAAGGACAACACGATGTTAGTCTACTTAGTCCCCATCAAACATCCCCAGGGCAGGTACAGCATGCACGGGGTTAGGTAGAAAGTAAAGCTCTATGCAGGTAACGACGCCTCTACACTGGTGATGACTATGTCTCTCTCGAAAGTACTGTGCATATTCAATCAACCTCTGGCATAAACCAGAGTCGAGAGCGTGGTGCTGGAAAAGCACAGCAGGTCAGGCAGCATCCAAGGAGCAGGAGAATTGACATTTCAGGCATAAGCCCTTCCACAGGAATGGGGCTGTCAGCCGAGGGGGTGGAGAAGTAAACGGGAGGGTGGTGGGGCTGGGAAGAAGGTAGCTGACAGTGAGATAGGTAGATGGAGGTGGAGGTAATGCTGAAATGTCAGAGAGAGGAGGATGGAGTGGATAGGTGGGAAGGAAGACGAACAGGGAGGACAGGTCATGAGGGCGGTGCTGAGCTGGAAGGATGGATTATGGGATAAGGTGGGGGGAGGGGAAATGAGGAAACTGGTGAAGTCCACATTGATGCTGTGTAGTTGGAGGGTCCTGAGATGGAAGATGAGGCATTCTTCCTCCAGGCGTCAGGAGCTTAGGGTGTGATGGTGGAGGAGGCCGAGAACCTGCATGTCCTTGGCGGAAGGAGAGGGGGAGTTGAAGTGTTTAGTTACAGAGCTGTTGGGTCAGTTGGTGTGGGTGTCTCTGAAGCACTCTGCAAGTAGGCGTCCAGTCTCCCCAGTGTAGAGGAGACCGCGTCGGGAGCAACAGACACAGTAAATGACGTGTGGAAGTGCAGGCAAAACTCTGGTGGATGTAGAAGGCTCCTTTGGGGCATTGGATGGAGGTGAGGGGGGAGGTGTGGGCGCAGGTTTTGCAATTCCTGTGGTGGCAGGGGAAGGTGCCATGGGGGGGGGGGGGGGGGGGGGGTGGGTTGTTAGGGGGCATGGACCTGACAAGAGAGTCGCGGAGGGAACGGTGTTTACGGGTGCGGAGGGAAATATATCTCTAGTGGTGAGGTCTGTTTGTAGGCGGCGGAAATGTGGGCGGCACGGTGGCACAGTGGTTAGCACTGCTGCCTCACAGCGCCTGAAGACCCGGGTTCAATTCCCGACTCAGGCGACTGACTGTGTGGAGTTTGCACGTTCTCCCCGTGTCTGCGTGGGTTTCCTCCGGGTGCTCCGGTTTCCTCCCACAGTCCAAAGATGTGCGGGTCAGGTGAATTGGCCGTGCTAAATTGCCCGTAGTGTTAGGTAAGGGGTAATGTAGGGGTATGGGTGGGTTTCGCTTCGGCGGGTCGGTGTGGACTTGTTGGGCCGAAGGGCCTGTTTCCACACTAAGTCTAATGGGCGGCACGGTGGCACAGTGGTTAGCACTGCTGCCTCACAGCACCTGAGACCCGGGTTCAATTCCCGACTCAGGTGACTGACTGTGTGGAGTTTGCACGTTCTCCCCGTGTCTGCGTGGGTTTCCTCCGGGTGCTCCGGTTTCCTCCCACAGTCACAAAGATGTGCGGGTCAGGTGAATTGGCCATGCTAAATTGCCCGTAGTGTTAGGTAAGGGGTAAATGTAGGGGTATGGGTGGGTTTCGCTTCAGCGGGTCGGTGTGGACTTGTTGGGCCGAAGGGCCTGTTTCCACACTGTAAGTCTAATCTAAAAAAAATGGTGGAGGATGATGCGGTGTATACGGAGATTGGTGGGGTGGAAGGTGAGGACGGGGGGGGGGGCCGAGTTCTGTCCTTGTTGCAGTTGGAGGGGTGGGGTTCGAGGGCGGAGGTGTGGGAAGTGGATGAGACATGCTGGAGGGCATTGATGACCAGGTGGAAGGGAAAATTGCATTCTCTGCCATGAATCAGCCCGAGGGCATGATGGGAGGTCCCAGAAATCACATTACACTTTGAAAGCAGCAGATTAAGGTCTCCTCAGTCTGACTGCTGCTCCAGGACAACACTCACCCTCAAGGCTGGGATAGGGAGCCTGGTAACGCTAAACCGCGGAGACATTCACAGTGACCTACCAGCAGCGCCTCGTGAGCCCCCTCACACTTCTCCTTCCGGCCCGAGATGACGATGACATCGCACTTCCTGGGAACGTGCTCCGTCTCCCTGAGGTCAGAGTTCAAGTCGCCATTTTCCTGAGGGTGTAGATCCAGACCTGCTCAACGGCAAGAAGCCAGCATGTGTCAGGAGGTCATGGACAGAGCGCTACACGTCGCAGAACCAGACTGGATCGGCCCCTTCTGCACCTCCACTTGGTGTCCATGAGACCCTCGCCTCTGAGTAACAAGGTTGTGGGTTCAACTCCCACCCTAGGGTCTGAGCACGTAAATCACGGCTGGCACTCTGACCTGAAGCAGTGCCATGCTGTCGGATGTGCCACCTCTCAGTTGAGGTGTTAAACCCAGGCATCCACAACATTATTTACCCTCAATATTTACCCAAGGCAACTTCACAAAACAGATTATTTGATCATTATCACATTTCTTTTTGTGGGATCATGCCACTTGCAAATTGATTCCTTTGTTTCCAAAGTTACACCAATGACTTGACTTTGAATTGGACAATCATAGAGATGTACAGCTCAGAAACAGACTCTTTGGTCCAACTCGTCCATGCCGACCAGATATCCTAAATTAATTTACTCGCATTTATTTGTACTTGGTCCATATCCCTCTAAATCCTTCCTATTCATGTACCCAACCAGATGCATTTTAAAATGTACCAGCCTCCACTCCCTCCCCCCACCTCTTCCCAGCAGCTCATTCCATACACGGACCACCCTCTGTGTGGGAGAGTTGCCCCTCAGTTTCCTTTTATTTCTTTGCCCTCTCACCTTAAACCCATGCCCTCTAGTTTTGGACTCCGCTACACTGAGGAAGAGACCTTGTCTGTTGACTCTATCCACGCCCGTCATGATTTTATAAACTTCTATGAGGTCATCCCCTCAGCCT
Source organism: Hemiscyllium ocellatum (assembly GCF_020745735.1). Taxonomy (NCBI): domain Eukaryota; kingdom Metazoa; phylum Chordata; class Chondrichthyes; order Orectolobiformes; family Hemiscylliidae; genus Hemiscyllium; species Hemiscyllium ocellatum. Next base: position 9,949,780 of record NC_083444.1, on the reverse strand, counting down.
CCGACGCTCCAGGGAAAACAGCCCCAGCCTGTTCAGCCTCTCCCTATAGCTCAAATCCTCCAACCCTGGCAACATCCTTGGAAATCTTTTCTGAACCCTTCAAGTTTCACAACATCCTTCCTATAGCAGGGAGACCAGAATTGAATGCAGTATTCCAAAAATGGCCCCACCAATGTCCTGTACAGCCGCAACATGACATCCCAACTCCTACACTCAATGCACTGGCCAATAAAGACAAGCATACCAAACACCTTCTTCACTACTTTGTCTCCCTGGGACTCTGCTTTCAAGGAGCTATGAACCTGCACCCCAAGGTCTCTTTGCTGAGCAGCATTCCCCAGGACCTTACCATTAAGAGTATAAGTCCTGCCCAGACTTGCCTTTCCAAAATGCAGCACTTCACATTTATCTACATTAATGATTAGCTAAGCATTAGTTGTACAGCAAGTTGAGATGTTCGGTGTTCGCGAAGGGTGCTATGTAGATGCCAGTATTCGTTTCATTCAATCCTGATTATCACTGATCAGCTCCATTTCCCTGCCTTGGATTCATGTTCACATTAAAACATTTCTCAAAAAGAATCTTATCACTGTAGCCTTGAAAACTCCACCTGGATCACTGCCTCCAGCAGCCTGTTGGGGACCAGGAGTTCTAGATTTCCCACAGCCTTCAAGCGGAGGAGTGTTTCCAGACATGACCCTCGCTCTATATTTACGTGTATGCATGCATTGCCCCCACCCCCTTGCTCTGGGCCCCTCCGGCCACAGGAAACTGTCTCTTACTCTTCCTCTTTCTCAAACATTTTGAACCTCTCGGTTAGTCCACCTTGACTGAGCACAGGCCATGGTTATGTAACATGTCCTCGTTAAGCAAACCCTTACAGCGTTCCCCCAAGTATCATTCTTATAATGCCCGCCCCTCCACGGTCAGTACGTCCTTCCTGAAGTGTGTCGGTGAGAGCCAAACTGTTACTCCAGAGGGGCTCTGACCAGGGCTGCATTTAACAATGAGAATCACCTCCATTACTTTGTATTCCAACGTCTCTGAAAAAAATACTGAGGGGCGGCACGGAGTCTCAGTGATTAATACTGCTGCCTCACTGCACCAGAGACCTGGGTTTGATTCTGTCCTTGGGTGACTGCCGTGTGGTTTATGCACATTCTCCCCATGTCTGTGTGGGTTTCCTCTGGATGCTCTGGTTTCCTCCCACAATCCAACGATGGGCAGGTTAGGGTGGATTGTCTGCGCTAAATTACCCATAGTGCCCAGGGATGTGCAGGTTAGGGTGGATTGGCCATGCTAAATTACCCATAGTGCCCAGGGATGTGCAGGTCAGGGTGGATTGGCCGTGCTAAATTACCCATAGTGCCCAGGGATGTGCAGGTCAGGGTGGATTGGCCATGCTAAATTACCCATAGTGCCCAGGGATGTGCAGGTCAGGGTGGATTGGCCATGCTAAATTGCTCCACAGTGTACAGGGATGTGCAGGTTAGGAGGGATTGGATGCATTAAATTATCCCATAGTGTCCAGGGATATGCAGGTTAGGGGGGATTGGCCGTGCTAAATTATCCCATAGTGTCCAGGGATGTGAGGTTAGGGGGGATTGGACGCGCTAAATTGTCCCATAGTGCCCAGGGATGTGCGGGTTAGGGTGGATTGGCCGTGCTAAATTACCCATAGTGCCCAGGGATGTGCTGGTTAGGGTGGATTGTCCGTGCTAAATTGCCCCATAATATTCAGGGATGTGCAGGTTAGGGTGGATTGGCCGTGCTAAATTACCCACAGTGCCCAGGGTGGGCAAGCAAGGTGGGTTAGCCAGGGGAATTGCAGGGTTACAGGGCTAGGGTGGGGATGGGGCTACATGGGATGCTCTTCTAAGGGTCGGTGTGGACTCGATGGACCAAATGGCCTGCTTCCACACTGTCGGGATTCTCTGACTCTTCTATGAAAATGAAACAAAGAGATGAATATCTGAAGTAAAAACAGAAACTGCTGGAAAATTCAGGTCAGGTCAGGCAACATCAGTCCAAAGATGTGCGGGTCAGGTGAATTGGCCGTGCTAAATTGCCCATAGTGTTAGGTAAGGGGTATATGTAGGGGTAGGGGTATGGGTGGGTTGCGCTTCGGCGGGTCGGTGTGGACTGGTTGGGCCGAAGGGCCTGTTTCCACACTGTAAGTAATCTAATCTAATCTGCAGGAGAAATCATTTCAAGTTTGGTGACCCTACTTCAGAATCGAACTCAAAACATTAACTTCCGTTTTCTCTGCTGTCCAATATACTGAGCGTCTCCAGCAATTTCTGCTTCTGTTGCTATGTTTTTGTTCTTTGCAAGTGCTTCTTGTACCTATGGGTTAGTACATTTCAGGCAAGGAGTTCCCATTCTGATGGATCTTAGCCAGGGAGAATGGACTAGGGACAGGTTAAAAATCTGCTCCTGAATAATAATGGCAACTTGCACTGACATAGCATCTTTAACATAGGAAGGTACCTGGTCATTCAGACACATTTTGAGGCAGCATCTTTCAGGGGAGAGAGATAGATAGAGAGAGAGAGATGGAGAGAGAGAGAGAGAAAGAAAGAAAGAGAGAGAGATAGAGCGAGAGAGACAGAGAGAGAGAGAGAGGTAGAGAGACAGAGACAGAGAGAAAAAGAGAGAAACACAGAGAAGTAGAGAGAGAGAGAAAGAAAGAGAAACAGAGAGAGATAGAGAGAGGGTAGAGATAGAGAGAGAGAGAGAAAGAAAGAGAGAAACAGACAGAGAGAGAGATAAGAGAGGTAGAGACAGAGAGAGAGACAGAGACGGGGGAGAGAGAGATAGAGAGAGAGAGAGAGAGAGAGAGAGAGAGAGAGACAGAGAGAGAGAGGGCTTTAGGAAGGGAATTCAAGGTCTCAGGGCCTATGCAGTTGAAGGTACGGCCACCAATGTTGGAGGAAAAGTAATTGGGGTGTGCTAGGGGCCAGAACGGGAGCACTGCAGAGACCTTGGATGTTATGAGGCTGGATGAGGTTGTGGAGACAGGAAGACAAGGAAAGGGTGTGGTTGGGGAGTGGGGAGTGGGGAGGAGGTGAAGTAGACATCATGAAAACAAGATTTGAGAGTTTTGAAACTGAGGCTTCAATGGACATAGAATCTGTTTAGTTCAGGGACAGGATACAGTGACTTGGTCCGAGTGAGGATAGGGATGGTAGTTTAGCGGAATCTCCTGTGTAAGGTAGGGGGGGAGGGGGAGACAGGAAGATGGCCAGGAGACAACTGGAATAGGCAGAACTGGCAAAAAGCACAAGCGTGGATGATGCCCCTGAAACTGCTCCTGTGTGTCCAGCTACACACCCTTCCTTGTCTGCGTGGATTTCCTCCGGGTGCTCCGGTTTCCTCCCACAGTCCAAAGATGTGTAGGTTAGGTGAATTGGCCATGCTAAATTGCCCGTAGTGTTAGGTGTATCAGACGGGGTAAATGTAGGGGAACGTGTCTGTATGGGTTACTCTTCGGAGGGTCAGTGTGGACTTGTTGGGCCGAAGGGCCTGTTTCCATACTGTAGAGGATCTAATCAAAGTTCTAGCCTTGTAGGCAAAAGAGGAAAAATATCCTTGTCCACCCCCACCTCATCAGACATGGAAGAGATGTTTAAATGGCTCGTTCTGTCCTTCTTTCCCTGCATGTCCAAAACTACTCCTTCGGTCAGTCCACCAAACAGTTCTGCCACCATTCCTTTCCCCTTTCTTGGCTGTGAAGCCATTCTGTTTACCACATTTACTAACACCGTTGTGTCAGATTTTAGATTCCTGGTCCCCATGTGTCATAATTACAGGGTTTGGCCCCACCCTGAAACCGCTAAATGAACATCTATCATCTAAATGAGGCAGATTTCCTCATCAACGCGTGGAAAATCAACCTCCTGGGAGCAGCCCCATTGCCCTGGTGAGAGGATATTTATAGAGCGTAAACAGGCTCCATTAGGTCACAAACACAGCTAAGCTGCCAAGCCCTGTCTCAGTAGGCCACGCTCATGCTTTAACCTGACAAGGCCGGGAGTTCAAACTCCTTCTCTAGAGACATAACGTCGGCTGTCACTTCTGTGCAGGCGGGAGGCTAAGGCTTAGGACATTGCAAATTCCCTTCCAAAACCCACTTCATCCTGACTTGGAGCCATATCACCATTCCCTCACAGTTGCTGAATCAAAATCCCTCCCTCACAGCACTGTCTACACTACTGCAGTTCAAGAAAACAGCTCACCAAAGTCAGAGGGAAATGGGTCTGGGTGGGTTACTCTTCGGAGGGTCAGTGTGGACTGGTTGGGCCGAAGGGCCTGTTTCCACACTGTAGGGAATCTAATCTATATATTAGCGTCTCCGGGGCAATTAGAGATGGGCATTAAATACTGGCCCGAAGGTGAGGACTGCAGGTGCTGGAGATCAGTCGAGAGTGTGGCGCTGGTATAGCACAGCAGGTCAGGCAGCATCCGAGGAGCAGCATCAAACAGATTGCTGATGAAGGGCTTTTGCCCGAAATGTCGATTCTCCTGCTCCTCGGATGCTGCCTGACCTGCTGTACTTTTCCAGCAACACTCTCAACACTAAATGCTGAACCAGCTGGTAATACCCACATACCATAAAACAAAACGTATGAAAAAACATCACTTGTCCACACAGTTTGTCAAAGTTGGGCAAAGCATTTTGAGTGAGATCTACCCGGGATAAGATGGCATGTGTGAGATCTACTGGCTGCTATGGAACGGTACCTTGATTCTCATCCCGCTCAGGAAATTTGATCTGCACGTCATAGTCCCTGGTGATCTGCTGCACCTTGGAGCCCTTTAGTCCCATGACCGCTCGATGAAACCGCTGAGGGATCACGCACTCCAGGGTCACCTGGGCTTCCTAAAAAACACAGACAGAAAAGGGTTAAAGAAAATCAGAAAAAGAAGCCATTTTACAGGGGTACGTTAAGTACAAAGTATTCTATATTTTGAAGTATGAGGTTTACTTAGAAGTGGAAGATTTTAATTTTTATAGTAGGTAAAAACAAGGACTGCAGATGCAGGAAACCAGAGTCCAGATTAGAGTGGTGCTGGAAAAGCACAGCAGTTCAGGCAGCGTCCGAGGAACAGGAAAATCGACGTTTCGGGCAAAAGCCCTTCATCAGGAATAGAGCTGATTGGAATATCAGGAATATTCCTGATGAAGGGCTTTTGCCCAAACGTCGATTTTCCTGACCTGCTGTGCTTTTCGAGCACCACTCTAATCTGGACTTTAATTTTTACAGTATTTAGTTTAGATACTGTAGTGTAGAAGCAGCACTTTTGGAGTAGTGTGTGCAGCTCTGGTCACCCTGTCGTAGGAACGATATTACTAAATTGGAGAGGGTGCAGAACAGATTTATCAGGATGTTACAGGAATGGAGGGTTTGAGTTATCAACAGGATAGTCCTTTTTTTCCTGGAGCGTAGAAGAGGTTGAGCAGGTGACCTTAAAAAGGTCTGTAAAACCGTCCAAATGCCTTTTAAGTGTTGCAATCGTACTAGCCTCCACCACTTCCTCTGAGAGGCTAATTACAGATGGGCCATAAATGCAACCATTGCCTGGGCAGCATGGTGACTCAGTGGTTAGCACAGCTGCTTCACAGCGCCAGGGACCCGGATTCAATTCCACCCTCGGAGGGAGTGTCTGGGTGGAGTTTGCACATTCTCCCTCTGCCTGGGTTTCCTCCCACAGTCCAAAGATGTGCAGGTTAGGGGAATCTGGCCATGCTAAATTGCCCGTAGCGTCCAAGGATGTGCAGATTTGGTGCACTCGTCAGGGGAAATGACTAATGGGTCTGGCTGGGTCAGTGTGGACCTGTTGGGCCAAATGGCCTATTTGCACACTGTGGGACTTCTATGATAAATAACAGTTGCAACCATTACCAGTGATGCCACATCCCATACAAACATGAGTAAATAAGTGCCTTCAGAAGACAAGGATCTGAACGAAATAGTCATTGTGACATAGAATCCCTACAATGTGGAAGCAGGCCATCCGAGTCCACACTGACCCTCCAAAGGGCAGCTGCCCCTACCTTGTATTTCCCATGGCCAGTTCACCTAACCTATAGGTCTTTGGGCTGTGGGAGGAAACCGGAGCAGCCAGGGGAAACCCACCCAGGGCGAATGTGCAAACTCCACACAGATAGTCATCTGAAGGTGGAATCGAACCAGGATCCCTGGCACTGTGAGGTCGCTAACCACTGAACCATCGTGCCACTCCAGAAGCTGGCCATTCGGCCCATCAGGTCAATACTGGAAAGCAAAATTGAAATACTGTGATACATTCAATCCTGAATCCACTACCCAACGGAGTTCCCCATTCAGTGTCTCCCAGTGGTGCATTCCTGCCGAGTCAGTAGGTCGCCCTCTCACCTATGGGGACTGGAACAATGCTGGTCCCCCACTGGAGGCTCAGCTGGGCAATACTGAGGGGCTGCTGCACTGTCCGAGGTGCCTCCTTTCAGATGTTAACCTGATCCCCCTAAACAGCCTGTTCAGCTGGGCACAGCAGACCACGAGGTGCCAAGCGAAGAAGGGGAGTTATTCTCACCGATGTGTACCACCATCCCGCATCAGGTCCCAGTCTGTGGGATCTTGCTTTGTGTGCACTGGCTGTTGCATCTGAGTCCCAGCAAGCCGGATCACCCCTAGAAGCCATTAGTGGGAAATCTCTCTTCCTTTCCCTTATGCTTACCAGGTCTCCGATGATTTCCTGGATTCTCCGTTTAGCTGCCTCCACACAGTCCTTCGCCCCTTTCAGCACCACCCGGTCACTCTGGACCCCTGTGCGCGGGAAGCTGACTGTCACACCTCCGTACTCCTCTGCGATCTCGCGCAGCACTTGCCCCCTGCGTGCCACGAAGTGCCGGTGATATTTGGGGTCCACGATCATCAAGTCTTCAATCACGTTGTCCTAAGGGAAAAGAGTCGCAGAATTGAGGGACACCGCTTAAAGCCGGGGCTGGGTCGGAAGCGCTCCTTGACCACTTAGAGGACCTCCAGGTGGTCTGAGGGCGCGGAGACCTCTTGAACACTGACCTGCTCCACGCGGGACAGCGGGCAATGCAGGATACGTGGTCACTGGGAATTTTAGCGGGCTCTCTCCACCCACTCCTGCATACCCATCGCATTGAATTCTGACAGAGGAGGCTAATTTGTTAGCGAGTTTTGAGAAGATTTGTAGCTCAGGTGGAGGTTCAGGATGTAGGTTTGCTCGCTGAGCTGGAAGGTTCATTTTCAGACGGAGGCTCAGTGGTGACGTTACGGTTTGCTCAGCGAGCAAACCTACATCCAGAGGCAAATTTATGACCATGCCCGCCAGGAATAAGCTGTCCAGCCCTGACACCATCTTTCAGCTTGCACAGAAACATCAATAATCTCTTGTTGGGGCAGAACATAAACAATGCCAAAAAGAGACACCAAGTCGGCACTTTTTTGTGTTCCACGTTTAAGAACTGAAAACCGACCGAACTGATGAAAGTAAAACCAGGCAGGTAGACTCTAATCGGTCAGGACATTGCCATGGGGATGCAGCTGGGATCCGCTGTCTCAATAAGCCAGTCTTGATGGAAAAGAAAACGCGGTGAGCGTACATATTCCATTTGCCTACGAAGAATAATGGCCTCTGTGTGAATAAATACATGGGGCATGTGCAAATGAAATACTCTGCAAGCCTGAGTGATCATCTCAACTTGGTTTCCAGTATAGCTCTTAGTGCTGTCGGAATTATTTAGTAAACGTCAAGCAGAATCATATCTAATGTTGCAAGTAATGGTCTGAGTTCCATCACATGGGTTAGTTGAGCACAGTGGACTTGCAGATGGTCAGAAGGATGGTTTTGTTCAGTACAGTTTACCAGGTGCTGGGACATATGGCCGACATAACTGGCATCACACTGGCACTGTAACTCATATACCACTAAACATATTTCCGGCCTGACAGCAGCATCCTGTTAGTGGAGAACACCACTTGTGCGTTTGCTACAAAACAGCAGCATGACGGATGACTTATTTCACCACTTTTTGACATGCCTTCCCCTTTCAGGGTAACCTGAGGGAGCCTTTCAGAAATGGAGAGCACGAGGATATAATGAGCAGAATAGAGCAGGCCAAGAATGGTATACAATGGATGCACATAGGCTACACTGTAGCTCAGTGAATGTGGTGCATGCCTCTGAGTCAGAAAGTCATGGGCTCGAGTCCAAAGCTAGGGACAAGGGCACAAAATCCTGACTGCCATTCCCAATGCCAATAGTGAGGGAACTCTCCAGCATTGCCTGATGTACAAGATGTTAAATCCAGGCCCATTACCCCTCAAGGTCGGTCAATGCAAAAAGATCTCACAAAAAAAATATCCTCCCTGCTCTCCTGAGCCTCTGTTGACGCCTCAACCAATACATTGGGAAGACAGCTTCATTGCTATTGGTCAGAGCTTGCTTTGCGTGAAGCGGGCATGTTTCCTACAAAATAAAACTTCATAGTCTGGAGACTGTGCAGGACATTGGTGAGGCCACTTTTGAATACTGTGTTCAATTCTGGTCTCCCTGCAATGGGAAAGATGTTGTTAAGCTTGAGAGGGTGTGGAAAAGATTTGCAAGAATGTTTGTTGGGGGGTTGGAGAGTTTGAGCTATAGACCGAGAGGCCTGGGACTATTTTCCCTGGAGTGTTGGAGGCTGAGGGGTGACCTTATAGAGGTTTATAAAATAATTAAAGGCATGGATAAGGTGAACAGCCAAGGTCTTTGCCCCAGAGTAGGGGAGTCCAAAACTAGAGGGCATCGGTTTAAGGTGAGCAGGGAAAGATTTAAAAGGGACTTTTTCATGCAAAGGGTGGTGCGTGTATGGAATGAGCTGCCAGAGGAAGTGGTGGAGGCTGGTACAATTGCTACATTTTAAAGGCATCAAGATTAGTATATGAAGAGAAGGATTTGGAGGGATATGGGCCAGATTAATGTAGGATATCTGGTCAGCATGGACGAGTTGGACTGAAGGGTCTGTTTCTGTGCTGTACAGCTCTATGACTCTAAGTGCTTTTGGATGCCCTAACATTGTATAAAATGCAACTTCCTTCCTAACACTGAGGTGAGGATAATTAACAGAGGGAACTTACCAGGTTCTTAATAAGAATCTCCAATTCTTTATGTGCCTGCTTTATTGCTTCTTCTTTTCCGACGATGGTGATGAGCTCTTGGTCCCTATCGTCTGCTGCGGGGAAGATGATGCGGGCTCCCGTGCGGTCTCGCACCCTGCGGATGTTACCGCCGCCCCTCCCGATGAGAAATTTGTGGTATTCCGGTTTGGCGTGTAGCTCTACAGTGCAGTTGTTGATTTGCTGCAGGAGCGGAGAAGGAATCGAGAACGGAACACTTTCAATCAGGATAAAAACGAAGAACCGCAGACGCAGGTATCGCGAAAAGCAAAACAGGAGTGCTGGGGAAACTCAGCGGGCCCAGTAGCATAGAGTCATAGAGATGTACAGCATGGAAACAGACCCTTCGGTCCAACCCGTCCATGCTGACCGGATATCCCAACCCAATCTAGTCCCACTGTAGAGAGAGAAGCAGAATTCTGTTCCTCTCTTCTCAGGGCCTGCTGGGTTTCTCTAGCACTTCCTACATGTACTTAATCGCAAACCTCTCCTGCTGATGACACTGGGAGGATTAATTGTAAAGTTCTACCAGACAAAGCTTGCTTGGACAAGTCCTGTATCATCCAGCTTTACTTTGACTCCTCCCCATTAATCTACTGTACACCCCCATTAATTAAACTAAGGATCCCATACGCTTTTAATTAGCCTTTTTGATGAGTTCTGAGAGACAAGTATGAACACATAGTATTGATTTTTTTTTGTACTTGCTTGTGGGATGTGGGCCTGCATTTATTGGCTATCCCTAGTTGCCCCTCAGAAGGTGGTGGTGAGCTGCCTTCTTCAACAGCCACAGTCCTTGTCCTGCAGGTCAAACCACAATGCCCTTCGGGAGGGAATTCCGGGATTTTGACCCAGCGACAGTGTAGAAACAGCCAATATATTTCCAACTCAAAAACCACACAACACCGCCTTATCGTCCAACAGGTTTATTTGAAAACACGAGCTTTCGGACCCTCGCTCCTTCTTCAGGTGTCAGTGAGCGAGCGAGGCTCAGAAAGCTAGTGTTTTCAAATAAATCTGTTGGACTGTAACACGGTATTGTGTGATTGTTAACTTGGTCCACCCCAATCCAACACCGGCACCCCCACAATATATTTCCAAGTCATGATGGTGAATGGCTTGGAGGGGAGATTTTACAGGTGAGTGATGTCCCCATATATCTGCTGCCCTTCGCCTTCAAGATGGACGTGGTCATGGGTTTAGATGGTGCTGTCTGAGGATTTTTGGTAAGTTCCTGCGTGCATCTTGTAGACAGTACACACTGCTGCTACTGAGCGTCGGTGGTGGAAGGAGGGGATGTTTGTGGACGCGGCATGGGCTGCTTTGTCCTGGATGGTGTCGAGCCTCTTGTTGGAGCTGCCCCCACCCAGGTAAAAGATTGGAAAGGTAGTGCAGGGGAGGAGAGATAACTAGACCTGTGTGCACTACCCCTAAGCCGTCAGCAAACAGGTTCAGCATGATGCAGATGGAAAACTTAATGCTGCTGATAAATCATCTAATTCTGTCTTGGTGCAAATTGGACCTCTGCTGAGATTTTTCTCTGCTTCCTGCTGTATTAAGTTAAAAATCACACAACACCAGGTTATAGTCCAACAGGCTTAATTGGAAACGCACTAGCTTTGGGAGTGTCGCTCCTTCATCAGGAGTGACGCTCCGAAAGCTAGTGTGTTTCCAATTAAACCTGTTGGACTATAACCTGGTGTTGTGTGATTTTTAACTTTGTACATCCCAGTCCAACACTGGCATCTCCAAATCCTGCTGTATTGTATTTGCTATACACTCTGATATCCAAAACTGCAGTGGGCCTGGACAATGCTAATTTCTTAAACTAGAATGGAACCAGACTGAAAAGGTCACTATGAGATCAGTCAAAGTGCCACACGCAATCCTTCACATCCCACCATTTGTTGCTCCTGGTAACTGAAACTTTTCAGGAACAAAATAAAAATTATCTGATCAAATATTGTCTCTTCTGTTCTTTTAAGATTTTAGATTAGATTAGATTTCCTACAGTGTGGAAACAGGCCCTTCAGCTCAACCAGTCCACACCGACCCTCCGAAGAGTAACCCACCCAGACCAATTTCCCTCTGACTAATGCACCTAACACGGGTTAGCACTGCTGCCTCACAGTGCCTGAGACCCGGGTTCAATTCCCGACTCAGGCGACAGACTGTGTGGAGTTTGCACGTTCTCCCAGTGTCTGCGTGGGTTTCCTCCGGGTGCTCCAGTTTACTCCCACAGTCCAAAGATGTGCGGGTCAGGTGAATTGGCCATGCTAAATTGCCCGTAGTGTTAGGTAAGGGGTAAATGTAGGGGTATGGGTGGGTTGCGCTTCGGCGGGTCAGTGTGGACTTGTTGGGCCGAAGGGCCTGTTTCCACACTGTAAGTCTAATCTAATCTAACACTAAGGGCAATTTAGCATGGCCAACTCACCCTGACCTGCACATGCTTCTTCCTACAGCCTGCCCCTTCAAGATTTTGACCTACTACGTCCTTAAGTCACTCAGTGTCAAATTTTATTGCACAGCCCTTCTGTCCTGCACTTGGGGATGTGAAAGGTGCCATGTAAATTAACAATGTGACTGGAATACCTTCTCCTCAGCCAGCTGAAGCAGCTGTTTCCTCGCTTTCTCCACTTCCTCGACAGGACCCCTGATGGTGACTTTGTCGCTGCCTGAGCCTTCAGAAGGGAAATGGATGTGCACCCCTCCACATTCCTCCATGAGTGACCGGACCAGACGCCCCTTAGCACCAATCAGAGAGTTGTGCAGTTTGGCAGGGATCAAAACATCCACCTCTTTGATATTCGCCTAAAGCCAACACAATGGCAATTAAAGAGAGACAAACTATACACACATGTGTGCGTGCACATGGATATATTCAAAAATACCATACAGCTGCTCATAATGAACTATTGCATTAAGAACGCATCTCAAAAAGGTATTGAGGAACCCATGTTCAACTTGCAGAGTGTGCACAATTAGTGCAGAAGTTGTGTCAAACTGAGGGCGACTATAGCAGGCCATTGCCTGAGGTCTCACTGCCAGGACAATACAGCCAATGCATGTCTCAGTGACGCCAAAATGTCAGGGGAGGAGAGAATGTTAGATTGTAACTCCAAATCTCACCAAATCTCCAAAACACCATGTTATACACTGACAGACTAATCCCCAGCAGTACTATACCACAGTGTCACACACTGACAGACCTGTCTACACCAGTACTATACCACAGTGTCATTCACTGACAGATCTGTTCTCACCAGTACTATACCCCAGTGTTATAAGTGATAGACATGTCGCCACACGTACTGTATCCCAGTATTATAGTGACAGACTTATACCCACCGGTAATGAACCCCAGTGTTATACAGTGACAGACCTGTCCCCACCAGTACTGTACCCCAGTGTATTACAGTGACAAACCTGTCCCCACCAGTACTGTACCCCAGTGTTATACAGTGACAGACCTGTCCCCACCGGTACTGTACCCCAACATTATACAGTGACAGACCTGTCCCCACCAGTACTGTACCCCAATATTATACAGTGACAGACCTGTCCCCACCAGTACTGTACCCCAGTGTTATACAGTGACAGACCTGTCCCCACCAGTGCTGTACCCCAATATTATACAGTGACACATCTGTCCCCACCAGTACTATACCCCAGTGTTATACAGTGACAGACCTGTCCCCACCAGTACTGTACCCCAGTGTTATACAGTGACAGACCTGTCCCTGCCAGTACTGTACCCCAGTGTTATAAAGTGACAGACCTGTCCCCACCAGTACTGTACCCCAGTGTTAGACAGTGACAGACCTGTTCCCACCAGTACTGTACCCAGTGTTATACAGTGACAGATCTGTCCCCACCAGTACTGTACCCCAGTGTTATGCAGTGACAGACCTGTCCCCACCAGTACTGTACCCCTGTGTTATACAGTGACAGACATGTAACTCCCAGTCCTGTACGTCAGTATTATACAGTGACAGACCTGTCCCCACCAGGACTGGACCCGAGTGTTATACAGTGACAGATCTGTCCCCACCAGTACTGTACCCCAGTGTTATACAGCGACAGACCTGTCCCCACCAGTACTGTACCCCAGTGTTACAGAGCAACAGACCTGTCCCCACCAGTACTGTACGTCAGTGTTATACAGTGACAGACCTGTTCCCACCAGTACTGTACCCAGTGCTATAGTGACAGACCTGTCCCCACCAGTACTGTACCCAGTGTTATACAGAGACAGACCTGTCCCCACCAGTACTGTACCCCAGTGTTATACAGTGACAGACCTGTCCCCACCAGTACTGTACCCCAGTGTTACAGAGCAACAGACCTGTCCCCACCAGTACTGTACCCCAGTGTTATACAGTGACAGACCTGTTCCCACCAGTACTGTACCCAGTGCTATAGTGACAGACCTGTCCCCACCAGTACTGTACCCAGTGTTATACAGAGACAGACCTGTCCCCACCAGTACTGTACCCCAGTGTTAGACAGTGACAGAGCTGTCCTCACCAGTACTGTACCCCAGTGTTATACAGCGACAGATCTGTCCCCACCAGTACTGTACCCCAGTGTTATACAGTGACAGACCTGTCCCCACCAGTACTGTACCCCAGTGTTATACAGTGACAGAGCTGTCCCCACCAGTACTGTACCCCAGTGTTATACACTGACAGAGCTGTCCCCACCAGTACTGTACCCCAGTGTTATACACTGACAGAGCTGTCCCCACCAGTACTGTACCCCAGTGTTAGACAGTGACAGAGCTGTCCCCACCAGTACTGTACCCCAGTGTTAGACAGTGACAGAGCTGTCCCCACCAGTACTGTACCCCAGTGTTAGACAGTGACAGAGCTGTCCCCACCAGTACTGTACCCCAGTGCTCTTTCTCATGGTCCTTTGGTTCTCTATCTTTGACCTTCACCTTCATCAACTCTACCACCATCGGAGCTCTTTGCTTCTGACCTGTCACTGCCTGAAGGCTTACAACTCTGTTCCCTGCTCTTTCAAGCCTTCTCCAACTGCTTGAGCTACCACTCCCAATGCTTCCTGTATGTGTATGTGTGTGCGCTTGCCAATATCCTGCAATATACATTCCAAGCCTTCAGAATGAAAACAGGTTGTGAAGCTGCTGCAGTGGACAGGGATGCTCCCGGTCTGATGTACCAGCTCGCGCTGAATGGCCAGGATCCGATCCCGGGCGGCTTCACAATTCACTTTCTTCCCTGTGATGAGGATCACTTCGGAGTTGCTATTCTCTGTTGGGAGGTCGATCTTGGTGTTTGTTTCTTCACGGATCTGGGAAACAATGGCAGAGTCAGAGGAAATCCTAAGAGCTTCAGAAATAGGAGCAGGATGAGGCTATTCAGCCCATTGAACCTGCTGCACCGATTCAATAAGATCATGACCAATCCACTTTTCCTGCCTGCCACCCACGCCCATAACCTCTGACTTGCTTGTCCATCAGATTGGAGTTTGCACATTCTCCCTGTGTCTGTGTGGGTTTCCTCCGGGTGCTCCGGTTTCCTCCCACAGTCAAAATAATTGCAGGTTAGGGTGAACTGGCTGTGCTAAATTGCCCATAGTGTTAGGTGTATTAGTCAGAGAGAAATGGGTCTGGGTAGGCTACTCTTCAGACGGTCAGTGTGGACTGGTTGGGCCGAAGGGCCTGTTTCCACACTGGAGGGAATCTCATCTAATCTAATAATCGATCGAACCCAGCTAAGCCTGCTCAACTCTACGGGATCGGGAATCCCAAACAGTAACAACCTCACAAAGAAGCCACGGGTTCCTAACTCTATCTTAAATGGGAGACTCTTTATTTTGAAACTGTGTTCCCTGGTTCTCGACTCTAAACATCTTCTCAGCATTTACCCTGTCAAGCCCCCTCAGAACTTTCCATATTTCAATATGATCTCCTCCTGCTCTTCAAATAAGTACGGGTCAAATGTGCTCAGGTTTTTCTCTTAAGACAAATCTTTTTCCGAGGCATCAGCCCGGGGATAAGGAACTTCTCGAGTGAGGAGACCAAAAATGTCCACAATACTCCAGTGTATTCTCACCAATACACGACACTGTACGGTTGCAGCATCAGCACTTTTATACTCCATCCTCTTGCAATAAAGACCAAGTAACGCTCACACCGTTTATTATGGTGTGGGAGATTCAATCAGTAACAGGGTACAGCAAAGGCGAGCTGAGAGAAGACGAAGCATGAGAGGAAGTGGAGTCTTTCAGACTCACACGGAGGTATGTGAAAGGAAAAAGGAGGCTATCTGGCCCATCAATTCTCTGCAGAGCAATGTCGTCAGTCCCATTCCCCGGTTTAACCTGTGTGCCACACAATGTGAAATACTCTAGCTGGGGTTGGGGTTAAGCAAGTGCAGAGGCAAAGGAACCCCCTTTGTGGACTCCCTGGAGCACCAGTGGAGGAATGCTCCCCTCCATATACATCCCACTTTGACCTTGTTGAACTCAGCATCACCCCACCCTGGGACCTGCCAACTCGGCCCCAGTGACACTCCTCTGACTGGGCCAACTTGACTGCAGTTCCAGCAGTAGCCACCATTCCCACCCGGTGCCATTGGAGCTACAAGCCTTCCTGCTATCTCACTGGCTCACTCGCACTGTCTAATGACGGACTTGTTCCCGGGAAAGTAGTGAAGGTCTTGCAGGGTTAGGGGTAGGGACAAACTCCTCCCTGGAATTTGAGCCGGGTGTGGTGGTTGGGTGCAAGGATGGGGTTGCAACACCTGCACAACATCCAAGCCATGAACTCCCAGACAGCACAAAGGCAAATGTTTACAATGCTGGGCAGGCTGAACCTTGTTGGAGCAGATAGCACTGTATTGCTTGATGGATGAAACCACGGTGGGTTAGGAATTAGGAACAAGAGCAAGTCACTTGGTCTCTCAATTGCTCAGTAATTCAATAAGATCATGGCTGGTCTGATTGTTACCTCAACTGTACATTCCCAGCTACCTTTGATAACCTCTTGCCTCCTTGCTGATCAAGTATATATCCTGCCTTGCTTTAAAGACTCTCCTCCAATACCTTTTGAGGGTGAGAGCTGCAAAGACACACTTACCTCGGAGAAAAAAAATTACTCCTTATCTTAAATAGGCGATCCCTTATATTGAAACCGTGAGTAGCAATAGGCCATTCATCCCATTGACTCTGCTCCAACATGCATCAGGTTTCGGGGTGATGGTGGGAATCACTTATTCATAACACAGGGAAAATGAATCACAAATTCTCCCAACTACGGTGGCTCAGTGGTAAGCACTGCTGCCTCATGGCACCAGGGACCTGGGTTCGATTCCACCCTCGGGCGACTGTCTGTGCAGAGCTTGCATGTCCTTCCCTGTGTCTGTGTGAGTTTGCTCTGGTTTCCTCCCACAGTCCAAAGATGTGCAGGCTAGAGTGGATTGGACATACTATGGTGTCCAGAACTGTGCAGGCTAGGTGGATTAGCCATGAGAAATATTGGGTAGGGGTCTGGAGGGGTGATATTGACTCGATGGGCCAGATGGCCTGCTTCCACACTGTAGGGATTCTATATAAAACAAAAAATCATGGCTAGTCTTCTACTTGAACACCCTCTTCCTACACTCTCCCTTGACACTTTCAATATTTCGAAATCTATTGATCTCTGTCTTGAACATAACCTGATAATAATGCAGTGTAGAGAGTGAGTGTGGTGCTGGAAAAGCACATCAGGTCAGGCAGCATCCGAGGAGCAGGAAAATCAACGTTTCAGGCATAAACCCTTCATCAGGAATTTTTGAAAAGTCCTGATGAAGGGCTTACGCGTGAAACATCGACTCTCCTGCTCCTTGAATGCTGCCTGACCAGCTGTGCTTTTTCAGCACCACACTCTCGACACTGATCTCCAGTATCTGCGGTCCTCACTTTCTCCTCCCTGATAATAATGCCAGAACCATTCACCGAATGGGGAGTACCACGGTGCCTGGCGCACTGCCCACACCCCCCCCTCACCTGCACCCGCATGCCAACATCAGAATCTATTTCTGCAAAGGCCCAGGTAAGATTGTTGTAAAGAGACAAGGAGGACTTCTTCAAGGACCCGCACCAATCAACCCTGCCACCCCGTGGCCGAATATTTCAACTCTCCCCTGCTGAGAACATGGTCCTGGGCCTCCTCCACCGCCACTCCCTCACCACCCGACACCTGGAGGAAGAACGCCTCATCTTCTGCCCCAGAACACTTCAACCCCAGGGCATCAATGTGGACTTCACCAGTTTCCTCATTTCCCCTCCCCCCACCTTACCCCAGTTCCAACCTTCCAGCTCAGCAGTGTCCCCATGACCTGTCCCATCTGTCAATCTTCCTTCCCACCTATCCGCTCCACCCTCCTCTCTGACCTATCACCTTTACCCCCACCTCCTTCCACCTATTGTATTCTTAGCTACCTTCTCCCCAGCCCCACCCCCCTCCCATTTATCTTTCCACCCTGGAGGCTCCCAGCCTTATTCCTGATGGAGCACCTTTGCCCGAAAAACGTCGATTTTCCTGCTCCTCGGATGCTGCCTGACCTGCTGTGCTTTTCCAGGACCACTCTCCTCTAGACTCTGATCTCCAGCATCTGCAGTCCTCACTTTCGCCATCCTTGGAAGAGGATTCGCAGTGAGGTTAAAATCCCAGGCAGAAGTGGGTACTGCAGGTGATGGGCTTTTGGCCGAAACGTCGATTTTCCAGATCCTCAGATGCTGCCTGACCTGCTGTGCTTTTCCAGCGCCACTCTAATCTTGACTCTAATCTCCAGCACCTGCTTCTCCACTTCTGCCCAGTTAAGATTGGTTGAGTCTAGTCACTGGCACCAGAATAACTCAAATGCTCTATAGCTACAGTGGAAAATGCTCAGTTCAACTCGCGAGCCTCTGTCCATCCTTCATCAATCTCACCCTATCGTCACATTCTTAGCATAGGAGCATCAAAGGTAGACAAGTAGGAGGGTGGGAGAACACAACAAGCCAGGCAGCATCACTCGGTGGAGAAGCCGATGTTTCGGATGTAACCCTGTGCACCCGAAACCCAGCGCATCTCTCTCAGGTTCTCCACCTCCTAATGCTGCCTGCCTTGCTGTGTCCTCCCAGCTTCCTGCTTGGATTCCCACATCTGCGGTTTTTTTTTTGTCTCGAACATTCTTAGCATAATCTTACAGAGCTTCCCCTTAAACATATCAAAACAACTCTTTTCAATCCTCAAAGGGTTGGATTTTTTTTTAGTTCTACTCTCTAGAAAGCAAATATTTTCCATCACAACTTCTGTTTTTCTGTTCTTCTGCTAACGTGAGAGATTCAAAAGAGAGAAAACACAATCCGGTAGCTTTAGGGATGAATCAATGGGGGTTGAGTAATTGGAGCTGTTCAGAGCACGAAACAGGATTCGTCTCCGGCCTGTGTAAAGGCTAGGTGCAGCATTTCAAAAAACTTCACTGTCCCTCAGGTAGGGAAGACATGAGGCAAATAACCCACCCTACGTTAATTTCGTCTCTCAGAAGAAAAACATTACCAAACGAGCGCATTCCCAGACAAATTAAAACCCAAAGAACTGCGGATGCTGGATATCAGAAACTAAATCAGAAATTGCTGGGAAAACTGAACTGAAGGTGGCTTGCCGGATTTGAAAGGTTAACTCTGCATTCGCTCCACAGATGTTGGCAGCCCAGCTGAGTTTTGCCAGCAATTTCTGTTCTTGATTGAACGTGGGGTGGCACGGTGGCTCAGCGGTTAGCACTGCTGCCTTGCAGCACCAGGGACCTGGGTTCAATTCCACCTTCAGGTGACTGTCTGTGTGGAGTTTGCTTGTTCTCCCCCGTGTCTGTGTATGTTGCCTCAGGGTGCTCCACAGTCCAAAGATGTGCAGGTTAGGTGGATCGGCCATGCTAAATTGCCCTGTAGTATCCCATGTTGTGCAGGTTAGGTGGATCGACCATGCTAAATTGCCCCGTAGTATCCCATGTTGTGCAAGTTAGGTGGATCGGCCATGCTAAATTGCCCTGTAGTCTCCCATGTTGTGCAGGTTAGGTGGATCGACCATGCTAAATTGCCTCGTAGTATCCCATGTCGTGCAGGTTAGGTGGATCGGCCATGCTAAATTGCCCCGTAGTATCCCATGTCGTGCAGGTTAGGTGGATCGGCCATGCTAAATTGCCCCGTAGTATCCCATGTCGTGCAGGTTAGGTGGATCGGCCATGCTAAATTGCCCTGTAGTATCCCATGTTGTGCAGGTTAGGTGGATCGACCATGCTAAATTGCCCCGTAGTATCCCATGTTGTGCAAGTTAGGTGGATCGGCCATGCTAAATTGCCCTGTAGTATCCCATGTTGTGCAGGTTAGGTGGATCGGCCATGCTAAATTGCCCTGTAGTATCCCATGTTGTGCAGGTTAGGTGGATGGGAACAGCCCAAAGCTGACTGTTGGGCTGGGAGGTGTATACATTCGCTTTGTATACCTGTGAATAAAAGCCTACAGGTCATCGAGTCATGGACAGTACCGAAAGAGACCATTCAGCCTATTGAAGCCATGCTAGCTCTCTGCACAGCAATCCAGTCAGCCCCCAGGAGAAACCCGGCGCACCCCTCTCTCAGGTTTGTACCTTTTTGATGTTGGCTCCTCCTTTGCCGATTATGTTCTTATGGAACTGCTTGAAGATGGGGATGGAGACTGAGTAGCTGTTCTCAATCTGGGGATGGCAAAGACCAAGAGAAAAGAAAAATTGCTCAGAAGGTGAACTTCTATTCACAAGGTGGGGAACGACACTATTTGAGATGCACTTTCAGAAGCACTCACACTACACGAGTTATCCCAGGGAGAGACAGAGACAGAGAGATAGAAATAAAGTTGATCATTCAGGTTGGGGATCTCTCATCAGGACAGAAATATTCATTCTCTTTCTGTCCTCAGAATCATACGGCAACTGCCCAAGTCTGTAAGAAACTACAGAGAGCCATGAACACAGCCCACACAAGCCAACCTTCCATCTATTGACTCCATCTGTACATTCTGCTGCCTCAGGTAGGCAGCTGACATCATCAAAGACCCTTCCCACCCCGGTTGTGATCTCTTCCAACCTCTTCCATCGGGCAGAAAATACAAAAGCTTAAACAGGCTAAAGAACATTTTCTACCCCGCTGCTATCAGATTCTGGATGGACCTCTCAAATTTCAAATTTAATGTTGACCTCGCTCTTTGAGCGCCTTCTCTTTTGCTGTAACATAGTATTACTTGCTCTGTCCTATTACCGTAATGCATTATGTACGGTATGAGCTGCCTGTACTGCATGCAAAACTAAACTTTTCACTGTACCGAGGGACATGTGACAATAATAAATCAAATCAAAGGCTCCCAACCTCCTGAGTATTTCCAGTATTGTACAGCGTACAGTACAGAAACAGACCCTTTGGTCTAATTTGTCCATGCCGACTAGATATCCTAAATTAATCTAGTCCCATTTGGCCCATATCCCTCTAAACCCTTCACATTCTGATGTGTTTCAAATGTTGCAACTGTAGCTTTCAAATCTGTAATATTTTGCTATTAGTTATGTGGTGTGAAGAAGCTTGATGGGAAAAAAGCCACAGCCCATTCAGATTTCCCGGATAACTGCACCTTCTGCATTCTGCTATCCTTCTTGTGAGTCAGTGTTGCACCTCCCACTGCCTCCAGACGGTTTTTGCAAATGAAAAGCATTGCTGCACTCAGTTTTCCCAGTGAGAGCCGACCCAAGGTTTGACACAAAGGTAACATAACCTTCCTGGTTTTTCGCTTCCATAATTCCCAGAGAGTTCCCAGGAAACACACAGCGTAGTGGCTCCCAAACTGTGGGCTGTGACACAAAGCGAGTCGCAGAAATATAAGCTTTAAAAGGGACCTGCGGGACAAAGGTGGTTCATGTTATGGAATGAACTGCCACAGGAAGTGGTAGATGCAGGTACAGTTACAACACATGAAAAATATTTGGACAGTTACATGAACAGGAAATAGGGCGGCACAGTGGCTCAGTGGTTAGCACTGCTGCCTCACAGCACTAGGGACCCAGGTTCGATTCCAGCCTTCGGCAACTGTCTGCACATTCTCCCCATGTCTGCGTGGGTTTCCTCCAGGTGCTCCGGTTTCCTTCCACAGTCCAAAGATGTGCAGGTTAGGGTGAATTGGCCACGCTAAATTACCCACAGTGTTAGTGCAATAGTCAGGGGTAAATATAGGGTGGGGGAATGGGTCTGGATGGGTTACTCTTTGAAGGGTTGGTGTGGACTTGCTGGGCTGAAGGGACTGTTGCCATATTGTCGGGAATCTAATCTAATCTAATCACACAATACCAGGTTATAGTCCAAAGGTTTATTTGGAAGTACAAGCTTTTGCAGCACTGCTCCTTTGTCAGGTAACTAGTGGGGCAAGATCATTGAACACCACTAGCTACCAGATAACAGAGCAGCACTTCGAAAGCTTGTACTTACAAATAAATCTGTTGGACTATAACCTGGGCTTGTATGATTTTTAACTTTGTCCATGCCAGTCAAACAGCGGCACCTCCACATCATGAATAGGAAAAGTTTAGAGGGATATGGGCCAAATGGAGACAAGTGGGATAGTTTTAGTTCGGGAAATGTGGTCAGTATGGACTGGATGGACTCTATGTGAATGGGGTTGCAGGATCCTCCCCCAAGACTGTGATCTCACACCAGGAACAAGATTCAGGAGACATCTGGCCCTATCCCCACCCTGCTCATTTCTCCGTCTCTGTTGTGAGTTCCCATGCATGGTCTCTTCACTGAGTATCAAAGCTGAGCCCTAATTATGCTCCGAGTGGCGATGTCTCTGGTGCTGAGCTCTGGCCTTCTGAGGATAAACTGAGACTCTGTGCAATGATCTGGTCCGCAACCTGTGCTTCCACTGTTACCTGGTGAGATCCATGAGCCAGAGTTACTCAGACCAACTAAAAGATCGGTCAGTATTTAAATTGTTTTTTTTTTACCAAGTAACTTTACAGAATTTTTCATCTTGATATGAAGTTGTGGGTGTACTGTAACTTTTTGAGGGAGCTGAAATTTCTAGCACAGTGTTCTGAACAAGGTAACAATGTAACATTTAGTCATACAACTAGCTAAGAGCTGTGTTGCTTGGATACAAAAACAACTTCAAATTCAGCCAATCAGCTTTAATTATGCCCCAAGATACTAAACTCCATTCAAGTTTGAATTCAGTATTTTAACAATATAAAACCAATGAAACAATCCAATGCTTTGGGGTATAAATATCAGACATTTTGGAACAGTTAGTCAGAGCAGCAAAGAGGACCAACAAAAACAAAACAATACAGACTGCTTGCAGAACTGCTCTCTTAAAGATACCTTTATCTATCAAAGACCCGTGAAACAGAATCCATAAGAAGTAGAAAAGAAAACAGAGGAAAATCTACAGGGGTGGCACGGTGGCTCAGTGGTTAGCACTGCTGCCTCATAGCACCAGGGTCCCAGGTTTGATTCCAGCCGCGTGCGACTGTCTGTGTGGAGTTTGCACATTCTCCCTGTGTCTGCGTGGGTTTTCTCTGGGTGCTCCGGTTTCCTTCCACAGTCCAAAGATGTGCAGTTTAGAGTGAATTGGCCATGCTAAATTACCCATAGTGTTAGGTGCATTAGTCAGAGGGAAATGGGACTGGGTGGGTTACTCTTCGGAGGGTCGGTATGGACTGTTTGGGCCGAAGGGCCTGTTTCCACACTGTAGGTAATCGAAGATGACTGGTTTTGAAAAGTGATTTGTTTTTTTGTAAATTGCAATCAGGATTGTTTTATCGGATCAGTATTGTAGAGGAGAAGTTAAAAGCTAGGTTTAAGAGAAAGGAGTTATAAATAGTTGTTAGTTAATTATTCTCAATTAGACTTTTAAAAATAAAGTTGTTAATTGTTACTTTACGTAATGACTTTTGGGGATAGTTCTTTCCCTCTCGAATTTTAACAGATTACAGCACGGGGTGAATCAGCCAATCAGCTTTAATTATGCCCCAAGGGTTAGCAGAGGGGTTTACCCCATATCCTAACATTTTATATAGTCATCTGTAACACATGAATGTTAATAAACTGCCTACAAAACTTCATGTACCCCACTGCTTTGTTGTGGGAAACATCCATGAGCACATTATTTTTCAAGTGTTGAAATGAGGTCCTGTCAGAAGCGCTGGATGCAAGCAGGATTTCAGGGCCTTTCTCCACAACCAGCCGGGTCGGATGGGTGCTGCCTGAGAAGGGATGGGAGGAGAGAAGCGTAGGGATTGTGATAGTGGGCAGTGGTTTGCAAGAAAAACCCAAAGGGTTCTATACAAAGACACCAGTTTAAGTCTGCCCAGGAGCACCAATCAATTGTACCAGGTACCACAGTAATACGCACCAGGGAACTGAGCAGGCCGGAGTGCCACCATCACTTACCAAGTCAGCGATGACTTTCTGCAGGAACTTCCCACATTTCTCCACCTCGTTCTTGGGGCCGCGCAGCTGGACAATGTCACTTTTCTGCACAGGATCCGGGAAGTTGATGATTACCTAGAGCGAGAAAAAAGCTACAATTTTCTTTGAAGGCTGAGGAAACCAGAATGGTTAGTTACTCTGGAAACAGTCAACATGAGAACATTGGAATGAAATGGCCACTCATCCCTTCCGCCTGTTACACAGGAAAAGCAGAGCATTCAGCCCATCTAGCCTGTTACACAGGGATAGGAGGAGACCATTCAGCCCATCTAGCCTGTTACACAGGGACAGGAGACCATTCAGACCATCTAGCCTGTTACACAGGGACAGGGGGAGACCATTCAGCCCATCTAGCCTGTTTTACAGGGACAGGAGGAGACCATTCAGACCATCTAGCCTGTTACACAGGAACTGGAGAGACCATTCAGCCCAACTAGCCTGTTATAGAGGTATAGGAGATAATTAGACCATCTAGCCTGTTACACAGGAACTGGAGAGACCATTCAGCCCATCTAGCCTGTTCATTCGGAATAGAGGAGGCAATTCCCTGGTCCTCAATAATAGGTCATTCAACCATTCCAGTCTGCTACACAGGAAAAGGAGGATGCCTTCAGTATATTACATAGAAACAGGGAGGTTATTCAGTGCCTCAAACTTAACACCAGGATGAGACGGTTCAGCTCCTGAAGCTTGTTAACATTAGGACCAGGGAAAAAAAAATTCAGCCTCTTAAAGAGGTTCTGCAATTAAACTATATCATGGTTTTCATAGAATCCCTCCGGTGTGAAGCAGGCCATTCAGCCCATCGAATCTACAGCAACCCTCCAAAGAGCATCCCACCCAGACACACACCCTCGTATCCTATCCCTGTAACCACACAATTCCCCTGGCTGACCCGCCTAGCCTGCACAACCCTGGACACAATGGAGCAATTTCCCATGGCCAATCCACCCTAATCTGCGCATCTTTGGACTGTTGGGGGGAACCATAGCACCTAGAGGAAACCCACGCAGACACAGTGACAATGTGTGTGAACTCAACACAGACAGTTGCCTGAAGCTGGAACCCAGGCCCCTAGCAATGTGAGGCAGCAGAGCTAACCATTGAGCCATCGTGGCTGAGAGAGTTTGCAATTCAGATTTCCCTTCTGCTCTGCGTGAACAAGTGACTCCCAGCATCACCCTGAACCCGCCTGGCTCCAATTCTAAGCTCCTACTGTGATTCCCTCGTTTCCTCTCAACTGGCCATATTAAACTGTTTAAATATCTTCAACACCTCAGTTAAATCAGCCCTCAGCCAACTACAGTACAAGCTATCTAATACAAGCCTAGCCCACATGAATTGTGTCACTCCACATCAGTCAGTAAATGTGACTCTAACCTACTCAGAGAAACTGAGAAGCTTTGATTGATCGTTTTAAAACACAGAAGATCAAAGGAGATGTGACAGAGGTGTTCAAAACAAGAAAGGGATTTGAAAGCGTTTGACAGACAGAAATGCTTTCCACAGACTGGGAGACAAGAAGGCATTATAAAATAATTGCTGAAGGAACCAATGAGAGTTGTGGAAAGCATTTTTTAATACAGCGAGATGCTCAGGTCTTCGCCACGGTGTGTGGAAGCTGATTTAACAGCAACTATCAAAAGAGGAAATGGGTAAGAATTTGAAAAGAAAACATTTTTAAGGCTATGGGGAAAAATCAGGGAGTGGGGGACTAGTGGGCAGCACGGTGGCACAGTGGTTAGCACTGCTGCCTCACAGCACCTGAGACCTGGGTTCAATTCCCGCCTCGGGCGACTGACTGTGTGGAGTTTGCACGTTCTCCCCGTGTCTGCGTGGGTTTCCTCCGGGCGCTCCGGTTTCCTCCCACAGACCAAAGATGTGCGGGTCAGGTGAATTGGCCAGGATAAATTGCCCGTAGTGTTAGGTAACGGGTAAATGTAGGGGTATGGGTGGGTTGCGCTTCGGCGGGTCGGTGTGGACTTGTTAGGCCGAAGGGCCTGTTTCCACACTGTAAGTAATCTAATCTAATTGGGAAGCTTGCGCAAAGACCTAATGGGCCGAGTGGACTCCTTTTTTGCCGCCTATGTCTCCACGAGTGGTGGGCGGGTGGGTAGTGGAAGATTGCTTTTACCTCAGGGAATTTGTCGCGAACTTCCTTGATCTTCTCTCCCTTCTGGCCGATGATGGATCGGTGTAAACGCTGCTCAATGATCAAGTCCTTGGTCCGTTCGTTCTCCTGACAGCGACAGAGAAAGGAAAACATTCACTGGAAACGCACCACCACATAAAAGCTGCGTGAAGGCAGCAAACAGCCTTTGGCTCTCTCAGACGGCTCAGGTGAGAGGTATTGATTCAACTTTTGGGGACGACGGCCAGCGCAGCGCTAATGTCTCTCGAGGTGGTGGTGAGCTGCTTTTTGAACACAACTGAGTGGCCATTTCAGAGGTCTGGAGTCACATGTAGGCCAGACCAGGGAAGGACAGCAGATAAAGAACTTTGAACATGAATAGGAAGAGTTGGAGGGATTTATTAGGTTAGATTCCCTACAGTTCGACAAGTCCACACCAACCCTCCAAAGAGCAACCCACCCAGACACTATACTTACCTCTGACTAATGCACCTAATACTATGGGCAACTTAGAACAGCCAATTCACTTGACCTGCACGTCTTTGAATTGTGGGAGGAAACTGGAGGAAACCCACGCAGACACGGGGAGAATGTGCAAACTCCACACACAGGCAGGAATTGAACCCAGGACCTTGGTGCTGTGAGGTAGCAGTGTTAACCACTGAACCACCATGCCACCTCAAATGTGGGTCATGTGGGGTGTGGGCCAAGTGCAGGCAGGTGGGACTTTAGTTTGGGATTACGTTCGACATGAACAGGTTGGACCGAAGGGTCTGTTTCTGTGCTGTATGACTCTCTGACACTAATGTACCAGATGGATACCTCTGACAATCTGGTAGCCCCACTGCTCAGACCAAGTCTTAATTCCCAATTTATTTAATTTTTAAAAATTCTTTCATGAGATGTGAGCTTTATTGGCAAAGCCATAATTGTTGCATGTCTCTACTGAGAGGTATTCTGGATCACTGCACAGGGAAGTCACATCTACAGCCAGACCCGGGTAGGGATGGGAAGATTCTCCTTCTGAAAGGTCATTTGCAATAGTCAGCGACTGCGTCTTGGGCATCATTACTGCAAGCAGTTCTCTTTCCCAGATTTATGAACCAGACTGAAATGTCACAGGTTGTCGTGGTGGGGTTTGAACTGGTGACCCCACAGAATGAACCTGGGTTTCTGGGTGACTTGTCCAAAGATATTGCCCTGGCTCCTAGTCAAGTTGAATTTAAATCGTGAGATTTGAAAGCTTGTCTCCAAAGCCTTTGGATTACTGATCCAGTAACATCAGCACCAACGGTACTCTCCATTTTGAAAGGCAAGGTCAGATGTCCTGTACACTTCATGTATAGAGGGTGTGGTTCGCCAAAGTATTCACCCCACAGATCTCCCCTGGAGATTAATGAACAAGCAACTGACTCATTGTCATTGCTATCTAACCTATTTATTGTTGCAAATCATAGAAGCCTCAGGGACTGGAGAAACCTATTCAAGCCTGTGATCCTTTATAGATTCGTATAGCATGGAAACAGACCTGTCGGTCCAACCAGTCCAGGCCGACCATTTTCCCAGTAAGGGCTTTTGCCCGAAACGTCAAATTTCCTGTTCCTTGGATGCTGCCTGATCTGCTGTGCTTTAACCAGCAACACATTTTCAGCTCTGATCTCCAGCATCTGCAGACCTCACTTTTTACTCGACCATTTTCCCAAACTAAACTAGCCCCACTTCCCTGCATTTGACCCATATCCCTCAATCCTCTCTTATCCACATGTCTGTCAAATGTAGCAACTCTACCCACATCCACCACTTCCTCCAGCAGTTCATTCCACACACAAACCACCCTCTATGTAAAAAAAAGTTGCCCCTCGTGTCCTTTTTAATCCTTCCCCTCGCACCTTTAAATATGCCCCCTAGTTTTGAACTCCCCACTGGAGGGAAAAGATCTTTGTCATTCAGCTTATCTATACTCCTCATGATTTTATAAACTTCTATCAGGTCACCCTCAACCTCTACAACTGATACAAGTCCCAACCTATCTTTAGAACTTGCACCTTTCATTCCCACCATTTAACTCTATCTAGGCTGATCGGTAACTCAACTTCAACTCACTGCCTCCTGACACCATCGTCCAACCAAATAGGTGCTCCTCAGCTTTGTGGGTTCAAGACCTGCTCTAGATACTTACGCCCAAAGTCAGGACTTGATGGCCAAGGAAGATTTGTGGGCAACCCAACCAAATAGGGTGGGCATCAGACTGCGAAACCCTTCCAACGGCAGATGGTAAAAGCAGGAGTGATTCCTGGTGAGTTATGTGACAGGAAGAATATTGGAGCATCTACCATCCCCTATTCATAAATCCAGGCCCCAAATGCATGCAAAGTGTGTTTGCCACAGCAACAGGACTTCTGGGGAGGGGAACTTCAAGTCACTGCCATCCTCAATAGTAACGTAAAAGTAAAGGTACCATAGTCCTACCAGACTATAGGGTTGCTCTCTTATTAGACTGGCGGGTTGGAGGGTCACCACACCTCGGGTAAGGGGAGACATTGACAAGGAGGCTCCTTAATGGTAACCTCAGCCGAGGCGAGAATCGAAGCCGTGCTGTTGGCGTCACCCTGCGCCGCAGAGCAGCCATCCAGCCTACTAAGCAAACCAACCTGCCTCCCAACACAGTAACAAAGTGACAGCATCACGGAGGTGGGAAGGCTGAGATAGGGAGCTACAGTTACCATCCTGACCGCCATCTCCAGTAGCTCCTTCTTGGCCAGTTGCACCCCCTGCGGCTCTCCTTCGATCCGAATCAGATTGCTCTTCTCATTATCTGGCGGGATGCGCACTGACACTTTGTACTGTTCCTTGATCCGATTAACTAAAGGATGAGGTGACAGAAAGCGGAACAGCAGATTCAGTAGTTACAGCAGTTTCTTTCAGCGGGAGACAACACTGGAAGTAGCAACAAAAACCGCGTTTCCACCTTCGTGGGGGACGTTTGATAAATTGCAATGTGCAAAATTAAAACAAAAAGAAGCAGAAACAAGTTATGATATAACTGTATACATGAGGGCTTCACATACAGAAAAATCACTAAATCTATAAGAGCTACCTATATCTTTAATCGCCCATGTTCCCATTTGCAGTTCTGTGGAGTTAGAATATTGATTGAATGGTGCTCGGTTAAGTGAATATTAGACGACTTAGAGGTTAACAGTGATAAGATTGTACAGGGCAGAAGCTTTCATGGCTACACTGGGACTTAGAGGACCATTCAGGTCTGCCCGGAGCTAATTGAAGTTGCCTTACAGCAGATTCACATGGGGCTCCCATGACAGCAATGGTATCCAGTGATGACGGTTCACTCCCGTGCTCAACAGACGAAGGATCACCGCACTCGAAATGTCAACCCTGCTTTCTTCCTACAGTGTGGAAGCAGATCAATCGGCCCATCAAGTTCACTCTGTTCCCTCCCCGCCACTCCTCATAACTCTGCATATCCCATCGCCAACTCACCGAGCCTCTGCCTTTGGAGGTAGTATGGGCTGAAGTCAGAAACAGGAAAGGAGCAGTCACCTTGTTGGGTGTTTACTATAGGTCCCCCAATAGCAGCAGAGATGTGGAGAAACAGTTTGGGAAACAGATTTGGAAAGGTGCAGAAGCCACAGGGTAGTAGTCATGGGCGGTTTCAACTTCCCAAATATTGACTGGAAGCTCTTTAGATCAAGTAGATTGGACGGGGCGGTGTTTGTGCAGTGTGTCCAGGAAGCTTTTCTAACTCAGTATGTAGATTGTCCGACCAGAGGGGAGGCCATATTGGATTTGGTGCTCGGTAACGAACCGGGACAAGTGATGGGCTTGTTAGTGGGTGAGCATTTTGGTGATGGTGACCACAATTCTGTGACTTTCACCTTGGTTATGGAGAGAGATAGGTGTGTGCAACAGGGCAGGTTTTACAATTGGGGGAAGGGTAAATACGATGCTGCCAGACAGGATCTGAGGAGCATAAATTGGGAGCATAGGCTGTCAGGGAAGGATGTGGTGGAAATGTGGAACTTTTTCAAGGGACAGATACGACGTGTCCTTGATATGTATGTACCTATCAGGCAGGAAAGAAATGGTCGTGTGAGGGAGCCTTGGTTGACGAGGGAGGTTGAATGACTTGTAAGGAGGAAGAAGGAGGCTTACATAAGGTTGAGGAAACAAAGTTCAGACAGAGCGTTGGAGTGATACAGGATAGCCAGGAGGGAGCTGAAGAAAGGGATTAGGAGAGCTAAGAGAGGGCAGGAAAAATCTTTGGCAGGTAGGATCAAGGATAACCCCAAGGCCTTTTATACGTATGTGAGAAACAGGAGAATGACGAGAACGAGGGTAGGTCCGATCAAAGACAGTAGTGGGAGACTGTGTATTGAGTCGGAAGAGATAGGAGAGGTCTTGAATGAGTACTTTTCTTCAGTATTTACAAATGAGGGGGACCGTGTTATTGAAGAGGAGAGTATGAAACGGACTGGTAAGCTAGGGGAGATACTTGTTAGGGAGGAAGATGTGTTGGGCATTTTGAAAAACTTGAGGATAGACAAGTCCCCCGGGCCTGACGGGATAGATCCTAGGATTATGTGGGAAGCAAGAGAGGAAATTGCAGAACCGTTGGCAATGATCTTTTCATCTTCACTGTCAATGGGGTGGCGCCAGGGGACTGGAGAGTGGCGAATGTTGTGCCCTGTTCAAAAAAGGGAATAGGGATAACCCCGGGAATTACAGGCCAGTTAGTCGGTGGTAGGCAAAGTAATGGAAAGGGTACTGAGGGATAGGATTTATGAGTATCTGGAAAGACACTGCTTGATTAGGGACAGCCAGCACAGATTTGTGAGGGGAAGGTCTTGCCTTACAAGTCTTATTGAATTCTTTGAGGAGGTGACCAAGCATGTGGATGAGGGTAGAGCAGTGGATGTAGTGTACATGGATTTTAGTAAGGCTTTTGATAAGGTTCCCCATGGTAGGCTTATGCGGAAAGGCAGGAGACATGGGATAGTGGGAAGTTTGGCCAGTTGAATAGAGAACTGGCTAACCGGTCAAAGTCAGAGAGTGGTGGTAGGTGGTAAATATTCAGCCTGGAGCCCAGTTACAAGTGGAGTTCCACCGGGATCAGTTTTGGGTCCTCTGCTGTTTGTAATTTTTATTAATGACTTGCAAGAGGGAGTTGAAGGGTGGGTCAGTAAATTTGCAGACGATACGAAGATTGGTGGAGTTGTGGATAGTGAGGAGGGGTGTTGTTGGCTGCAAAGGGACTTAGATATGATGCAGTGCTGGGCTGAGGAGTGGCAGATGGATTTCAACCCTGTCAAGTGTGAGGTTGTCCATTTTGGAAGGACAAATAAGGCGGCGGAATACAGGGCTAACGGTAGGATTCTTAGTAAGGTGGAGGAGCAGAGAGATCTTGGGGTCTATGTTCATAGCTCTTTGAAAGTTGCCACTCAGGTGGATAGACGTTGCAAGAAGGCCTATGGTGTATTAGTGTTCATTAGCAGAGGGATTGAATTCAAGAGTCGTGAAGTGATGTTGCAGCTGTATAGGACCTTGGTAAGGCCACATTTGGAGTAGTGTGTGCAGTTCTGGTCGCCTCATTTTAGGAAAGATGTAGAAGCTTTGGAGAGGGTGCAGAGGAGATTTACCAGGATGTTGCCTGGAATTGAGAATAGGTCGTACGAGAATAGGCTGAGTGTGTTAGGCCTTTTCTCATTGGAACGGCGAAGGATGAGGGGTGACTTGATAGAGGTTTATAAGATGATCAGGGGAATAGATAGAGTGGACAGTCAGAGACTTTTTCCCCGGGTACAACAGAGTGTTACAAGGGGACATAAATTTAAGGTGAAGGTTAATCAATAGATTAACATAAGGAGCGATGTCAAGGCCACGGAGAGGGTAGGGATTAGACCCACAAGTGATGCCATAGCTTTGATCACAGAGTGCCTACTGTTACAAAGATGTGGGTATACTTTAAGAGAGTTAAAAGCAGCAGAACTAACGGACATAGCACCAAGTGTTCTCAATAAGGTAACAATGTAACACTTGGTTGAACAACTTGATTAGCTCGTTGCCTGGAGACAAAAAAACAAATGTGAATTCAGCCAATCAATTTAAATTATACCCCGAAAAATATCAAATTCCAATCTAGTTTGAATTGAGCATTTTGACAATCTTAGAGCCAATGACACAATCCAATGCTTTGGGGGTATTAGACCAGGGAAAACTGAACGGTTGAGAGGAGAACTGACAAGCCCAGCATGTAAACAAGACTGTCTGAAAATAGCTCTCTTAAAAAGGTATCTTTTCGATCAGTAACCTGTGATGCAGAAATTCCTTAAAAAAAAAGACACAGGAAGATCCGAATAGGAGAACGATAGCTGCCTGGTTTTGAGATAAGAAGGGTGGTTTTGTACTTCTCAATTGAGAGTTTTATCAGACTAGTATTATAGAAGGGAAGGTAACAGATAGGTTAGAGGAAGGAATTGTTGTTAGTTAATTATTCTCTGTTCTGCTTTAAGAAATAAAGTTGTTTGTTTTTACTTTTAAATAGTTCTTGGCCACTCGAATTTTTACAGATTACTGCGCGGGATAAATCTTTTCAGCGTTGCTGGTTTTACATTAAGCAGGAGGGTTTAACCCGTGTCGTAACATTACAGTGTGGAAGCAGGCCATTCATCTCATCCAGTCCACACCAACTCACCAAAGAGCATGTCACCCAGACCCACCCCATCCTGTAACCTTGCATTCCCCATGGCAACTCCATCTCGCCTGCACATCCCTGGGCATTATGACACAATTTAGCACGGCCAATCCACCCTACCCTCCACATCTTTGGACTGTGGGAGGAAACCAGAGGACTCAAGAGGACACCCACACAGACACAGAGGAGAATGTGTAAATGCTGCACAGACAGGTGCCCGAGGATGGAATCGAACCCATGTCCCTGGCGCTATGGGACAGCAGTGCTAACCACTGAGCCACCGTGCTGTCCCAAATTATGTGACAGCGTGGTGGAAGCCCTTTGCTGTACAACATGGTCATAAGTGGAGCTCTCTTATAGATGTTTATATTTAAGATGCTTTAACTAATGTTAATTAAGATAGCATGAACCGATTTCCATGGGTAAATGAGTAGGGAGTCAAAAAGACATTAAAAAAGACCCTGCCACACAGCAGCAGGGACCTGAATTTGACTCCACCCTCCAACGACTGTCTGTGTGGAGCTTGCACATCCTTACCATGTCTGTGTGGGTTTCCTGCGGGTGCACCAGTTTCCTCCCACAGCCAAAAGATGTAGAGGTTAGGGTGGATCGGCTATGCTAAATTGCCCCATAGTGTCCAGGGATATGCAGATGTGGTGGATTAGCCATGGGAAGTGCAGGGATACAGGGGTTGGACAGGATGGTGGGTCTGGGTGGGATGCTCTTCAGAGAGTCGGTGTGTGGACTCGATGGGCTGAATGGCCTGCTTCCACACTGTAGGGATTCTGTGATTGCCACTGGTTAAGGGAAATGTCCTACCGGAGAGCAGAATGTTTTTAAAGGAAAGTGGAAAAATATTTGAAAAGGTTGAACATAAGCAGGTGAAGGGAAACAGAATAAAGCAGGGTACAGCTCTTTCAGAAATCCCAATGGGTTGAGAAGCCTCTTTATGTGATGTTGGTCAGATTCCAGAGGAATACCAGGGAATACTGACAGAAACTCACTATTCGCTCCATTCTTTCCTATTAGATGACGGTGGTATTTCTGCTCGACCGTGATCTCTGTGTAGTCCATGCGCGTCAGCTGTAAGAGAGACATGAAAATAAGCGAGGTCACTCACCAGCTGCAAAGCTTCACGACCCAGTGACAGCTCCACGATGTACGTGGCTCAGCTTCAGGGAGGTGAAGAGAGACCGCGGTGCAACGGTGTCAGGGTTGAAAGGAGTGGGAGAGGAACGGGCTCGTCACTTCGACGGCCCCGCAGCTCGGGCTTCGAGAGGAAACAGCTGGACAGTGAACTGCCGAAGGGTGTAGAGAAATGGCAGTGCAATTTTACACGGAATAGGAAGACATTCACAAGAGGTTTACCAGGATGTTGCCGGGAATGGAAGGTGCGTGTTAGAAGGAGAGGCTGGATAGCCCAGGACCTTTTCCACTGGAGCGTAGGAGGTTGAGGGGTGACCTTATAGAGGTCTATAAAATCATGGCGGGGGGGGGTGTAGGTAAGGTGGAAGGCAGGTATCTCTTTCCTAGGGTGGAAGATTTCAAGACTAGGGGGCATATTTTTAAGGTGAGAGGAGAGAGATTTAAAAAAGACATGAGGGAGCAGGTTTTTTTTACACAGAGGGTGGTTCGTGTGTGGAATGAACTTCCTGAGGAAGTGGTGGATGTGGGTACAGTTACAACGTTTAAAAAAAGACTTTTGACAAGTACATGAATAGGAAAGTTTTGGAGGGATGTGCGCCAGGAGCAGGCAGGTGGCACTAGTTTCGTTTGGGAACATGGTCGGCATGGGCTGGTTGGGCCGAAGGGTCTGTTTCCATGCTGGATGACTATGACATACTGACCAGATCATTGATGATGTCTTGGATCTGAGTTTGAGCAATCTCCACTTCCTCTGTTGGACCCTCCAATGTGATCTTCTCATCACCATCAGTGAACTCAATGTGAACCTACACCAGACAGGTCATAGAACCCAGAGATACATGTTACTTTTGCCAACTATGCCATAAGATGACACCATACATTCTCACGCCCCCACTTTCGGTTCAAGGTTTTGTGCTTGGCTGTGTTGGATAACCAGAGCAATGTAAGTGTAGGAAAATTAGCTTCCTTTCAGGGACATTGTCCTGCCCAGTCATTCTCCTGGCTGTCTTCCCTTACTCCCTTGCTGGGACCCTCACAAGACTGTTGGCCTCCCCAGTCTCACAACTATCATCCCTTTGAAACTCAACCGAATCTCAGTAGCTCCTGTTGAAACTCTCAGAAACCCGTCGCCCTGACCCACTCCGTCTCCTGGTTATGTGAACACTGAAATGAAAGTTTCCACTGTCCATGGTGTCTCCCCTACTTCTAGAAGCCTCCCAGACCTCTCACTTCTCCAATTCTAGTCCCTTGAGCAGCTTCCTGATGTCCTTTACCTCGCATTTGGTGACCATATGTTATTAGCTGCAACGGATTGTAAAGCTCTGAGAATTTCCTTCCTGACTTTCTCGGTCTCTCTCTTTCTTCACAATTCTCCTAAACTTCTACCCCAAGATCGAATACTGCCGCCCTGCGGCTCCGGTCAAAATATTATTGACTAAGAAGAACGCAAGGACTATGTTGAAGACACGATATAAATCTAAGCTTCTTGAGGAGGTCGAGCCCTGTGATGACCCAGTGCTTACCTTGGGCAGTTGCTGGGTTATACGGCCAATGTTTTGTCCCTTCTTGCCAATAATAAAGCGATGTAACCAGGCCGGCGCGGTTACTTCAGCCACCATCACACTCTTGGCCTTGGGGTTAGAGAACACAAACAGGTCAATAAAAGGCTCCAGCTAATATGGAGAAAAGGGCCAAACTGATTTGATTTATTTGTTGTCCATTGTACCTAGGTACAGTGAAAAGTGCTGTTTGACGTGCAGATCATGCTGTACAAGGTGCTTTGTGGTAACAGAACAGAGCGAGGAATTCAATGTTACGGCTGCAGAGAACATGTACAAAGAGCGAGATCAACATTTTAAATTTAATGTGAGAGGTGCATTCAGACGTCTAATAACAGCGGGGAAGAAACTGTCCTTGAATCTGTTGCTACATGAGTCAGCCCGAGATGACAGTGCTACCACTGGAGATCACACAGGAGGAGTGGGACAAGAAAAGGATGACAAGATAAATGGGAAATACAGGGATGTGGGTGAGGGCCAGAATGGACTCAGCGGACCAAATGGCCTGCATCCACACTATAGGGATGTTTTGATTCTTGACAGAACAGCCCCCTCAACCAAAAGAACAATCTTTGCTTTAACACTTTCAAGCAAGTATATATCCTTTCTTAAGTATTAGAACTAAAGCCATAGTGCAGGTGTGGTGTCACCAAAGCCCTGTAGCAATACTCCATTCGTACTATACTTTAGGAAAGCATATAACAAACGATTGTCCAGAGGCTTGATGGCAAAGGGATATTTTTTACCACCTGATGTTAAAGTGGGTTTCTACACTGTTATGGCCCAGACCAAACCCCTCAAAATATATTATGAAGATAGCCTATACCCTAACTTTTCCTTATTTTAAAGGCAAGTGCCAGGCATTGTCTTCCAGATACAATTCGATTGGTCAAACTACCAGTCTTGAAGTGAAGCACACCTTATTCACACACTGTAGAAAGAAGACATTGGAATGACATAACTCTACTGGAAAACTTTATAGAATAAGTGATTATTTAGCTACTAAACAGCAACTGTCCCAGTGTCGTAACATTCCATAAACACACCCTTGGCAAAGACAAATTCGGTAAAATAGATGGTCTTACAGGCAATTCTCCAAAGCAAGAGGAAAAACTTCACAAGAAAACTCGAGAGAGAGAGAGAGAGAGAGAGAGAGTGTGTGAGAGAGAGAGAGAGATGTACTGCAGCTTCCAAACCCCAAACTTTTGAAACCCCAGTTTCAAGACCCCAGCAACTGCTACTAAAAAAACTGAAACTAAAACTTCTGGTTCTGCGAGAGCTCGATCCCATCCAGTCAGGATGCTTCTATTATTCCAACTTTTGTTTTAGATCCCAAGCTGTTTGCTTTGTGGGCTTTGAAGCAGGCTGCTTGCTACCTCTGTCTCAAACATCCTTCAAGAAGAAATCAGGACGAAATACATCTCTTCAAGCCACAGTATTATAATAGCACATCGTCAGGGATTAGGAAGTTTACCTTGGCGTAGACCTGAGTCAGAGCTGGGCCAAGTTTGTCAGGCTCTCCCCGGAGAATGATGGTCTCAGAACTACTCTCCAGTGACGG
Organism: Hemiscyllium ocellatum; assembly: GCF_020745735.1. Lineage (NCBI taxonomy): Eukaryota > Metazoa > Chordata > Chondrichthyes > Orectolobiformes > Hemiscylliidae > Hemiscyllium > Hemiscyllium ocellatum. The sequence continues at coordinate 9,912,997 of NC_083444.1, read as the reverse complement.
CATTTCCACGGATACCCCGGTCATGTCCAGTATTTCCTGCAGGGTGTTACCTTTCGGGCCTATGATGTACTTATGCTGAGATTTTTTCACCTCGACCGATATCGTTGTGGTTTTCCGTTTCTGTTGGTAGAAAGAGAAGAGCTGAAAACTGGCCGATCCCAACACAAAGCAAGCTGCAAATTCAACACGGGAGAGTATGTTAAGGCTTGTTAATGGCTCCCCTGGAGGGTTGGAGAAACAGTTCAATCTTTTGAAACTTACTGACTCCTTACTGATTAGGATTTTGCGACTACACCCTTCTGAATCACCCTTCACATTTTCATGGAGTGTAGAACCACTGTATAGATCTGACTTGGCCTGCTGGGCAGCATCACAATCCAGAACGTGCATTTATATAGCACCTTTATCTTTGCAATAGTAGTTTTGCAGGAGCGTTTTAGGAGATATTTGGATGGGTGACCAACTTCACACAGATGCGAGGTTAAATGAGTGCTTTAAAGGAGTAAAGAGAATGCCTGAGGGCTTAGAATCCCTACAGAGGGGAAGCAGGCCATTTGGCCCATCGAGTCTCTGAACAGCATCCAACCCAGACCCATCACTCCCCCTTCTTTCATTTTTCCCCAAGACTAATCTACTAACATACACATCCCTGGACACTATAATGTAGCCAATCCACCTAACCTGCACACGTCTTTGGACTGTGGGTGGAAACCCCACACAGACACGAGGAGAACGTGCAAACACAACACAGACAGTTCCTTGAGGCTGGAACTGAACCTGCGTCCCTGGCGCCGTGAGACAGCAGAGCTAACCACTGAGCCCCTGAGCCTCCAAGGTGAGAGCTCCAGAGCTTTGGCACCTAGGCAGCTGAAAGCATAACCAACAGTGAAATGATTAAAAATTGGCAACGAGAGACTAGAATTAGATGAGCACAGAGATCTGAGGGGGTTGTAGGTGCCTGAGTTGCTTCTCACTCTATACACGGACATATGTACATACAGCTGGGAGTATTAGTACTAAGGAGCAAGGGTCCAGACAAGGGCTTCTCCACCTCTTGGCCGAGAGTTTCCTGGGGACATGGGGTTTGGAGGGAAAATAAGAGGGTCAGCATGACAGGTGGGCAATGTGAGAAACTGGAGGCCGACATGGTGCACACTGGGAGTGGGAAGTTGCTATACAGAGTGGGTTAATTGTCTTACCTAGTGGGTAGTGAATATAAAGGTGTGAGGAAGTGCCTTTACGAGGACAAACAGAAGCATAGAACAGAGTCATAAAAGTGTGGCAACAAGTCCAGACCAACACTCCAAAGAGTAACTCAACGAGACCCATTCCCCTACACTATTTTAACCCTGACAAATGCACCTAACCTACACATCCCTGAACACTATGGAGCAATTTAGCATGGCCAATTCACCCTAACCTGCACATCACTGGACACTATGGGTAATTTACCATGGCCAATCCACCCTAACCTGCAAATCCCTAAACATTATGAGGCAATTTAGCACGGCAAATTCACCCTAACCTGCACATCCCTGGATAGAATGGGACAATTTAGCACGGCCAATCCACCCTAACCTGCACAATCCTGAACAGTATGGGACAACTTAGTATGGCCAATCCACCCTAACCTGCACATCCCTGAACACTGGGGGGTAGTTTATCACGGCCAATCCACCCTAATCTGCATATCCCTGGGCACTAGTGGTAATTTAGCACAGCCAATTTACCCAAACCTGCACAACCCTGAACACTATGGGTAATTTAGCATGGCCAATTCACCCTAACCTGCACATCCCTGAACACTATGGGTAATTTAGCACGGCCAATCCACCCTAACCTGCACATCCCTGAACACTATGGGTAATTTAGCACAGCCAATCCACACTAACTTGCACATCTCTGGGCACTATGGGTAATTTCTCCTGACCAATCCACCCTAACCAGCACATCCCTGGGCACTATGAGTAATTTCCCCAGCCAATCCACCCTAACCTACACATCTTTGGATTGTGGAGGAAACCGGAGCACCCAGAGGAAACCCACGGAGATACGGGAATAATATGGAAACTCCGCAGAGACAGTCAGCGAGGCAGGAATCGACCCCGCTGTGAGGCAGCAGTGCTAACCACTGAGCCAATGTATCACCCCAAATATATAGAATCAATAAGCAAATGCCATTTGGCTTGAAAACATTATCCTCCTTCCTTTAATGGGATGTGGGCAGCTGACCTTGAACTGTGTGACTTGCTCGGCCATTCAAGGGTCATTGCATCTGGAGTCGCCAAGGCCAGTAGCTATTCATTAATGGGGACAGTCTATGATAAAATATCGTTCAATTCCAGTGTTATTAATTCACTAACTTTAAGTCTCGTCAACTATCATGATGGGAATTGAACCCATGTACCCACAACAATAACGGAATCTGCACCTAGGTACCTTGTACCCAAGATGGTGCCAAAAATGGCGACTTGTAAAGTTTGCAATGCACTCGTCTGAGTACATGTGACAATAAAGCTAATTCTAATTGTTTGCAATGATGTTTCAAACGTTCATGTAAATACTTAAATTTTGCTATCGCTCCTGCCTCCACTACCCTCTGGGACAGCAGGGTGGCTCAGTGGTTAGCACTGATGCCTCACAGCACTAGGAACGTGGGTTTCCTTCGAGTGTTCTCGCTCCAAAAGATGTATAGGTTAGGTGAATTGGCCATGCTAAATTGCCCATAGCATTAGTCAGGGAGAAGTATAGGAAAATGAGTATGGGTGGGTTATTCTTCGGAGGGTCAGTGGTGGACTTGTTGGGCTGAAGGGCCTGTTTCCACGGCCAATCCACCCAAACCTGCACAACCCTGAACACTATGGGACAATTCAAATCTTTCAGAAAATGAGTTCCAGATATTCCCACCCTCTGGGTGAAAAATCACTTCCTCAAATAATCTTTCAACCTTCTGCCCTTCACCTTAAATTGATATTTCCTGAATACTCGCCTCTCCACTAAGGAAAAAGGTTTCTTCCTTTCTTACCTTGTCTTTGCCCCTTCTAACTTTGTACACCTCGGTCAGGTTCCCCCTTCAGCCTTCTCTGCTCTGAGGTAAACAACCCAAAGTGGGAGAATCCTGTAAGGCCCATGAGGAATAACTAATTAATCTCCCTGTGGAGCTTGTTGACAATGGGTTCCCCTGGTAACAGGCAATGGCTAGGCCAACTATCACTCACCATCTGAGCCCTTGATAAAGCGAACCATGGGTAGCATCCCTACCTCTGAGTCAGGAGCCATGGATTCAAGTCCCACCTGCTCCAGAGATGTGTACTGATATCGCTGAACAGGTTGGTTAGAAACAAAATAAGAAACAGGTACTTCATTCGTGCCTGGATGACCTTGGAGAGAGAGCACGCCATGTCCATCAATGCTCTCAATGTCTTGAGAGAGAGAGACAGACAGACAGAGAGAGAGACAGACACGTGGGCATTGCTGGGGATACAGTGCCTTATTTCTCCCTCCAACTCCATTTTAATTTAGTCCCTTCCCTCTCCTCCCCCCCCCAACCACAGACTTTTGGTGGTTGGCTTGTCGATATTTAATCGGCTACACGGGTGTTTTATTGCTAAGTTAAAAGCAAAAAGAATGCATAAAGGAGTGTCATGGTGGTGGGAAAGTCGCTCAGTGATGACACTTCTGGGTATAAAGAGGGAAAAAAAAAGATAAAGCAGAGAGGTGTTGTTGGAGAGGGAGCACACAGTTTCCATCAATGCACCTGATGCCTTGACAGAGAGGGGACAATGTGGGGGATACACAGCTTTATGTCCTTACTCCCATTTTGGTTTAGCCCTTGCCCCCTCTCCCTCCTTCCCCTCCCCTTTTCATGGTTCGTATTGCCCACAATCTGCTGTACTTGTAAATATTCAATTGGCTACACGGGTGAATAGAGGCGGTGCTTCGTAGTTAATAGATAAATCATGGTGACGGCAAGTCATTCGGTTGTAGGTGAGAACACTTCCATATGTCAAAGGATTAAAAAAAAAAGGTACAGCAGACCCCCTCCTTTAGAAAGAGGTGGGCATTGTAGTGGATACAGTGCTTTATTTCCCCATCTGACTCCATTTCGATTTCACCTCGTCCTGCTCTCCCTATCCCTCCCTCACTTCCGCTGCTTTACATAAAGGGCTCTACATAAATTTCCAATGGGTGATTTACTGGGGGTGGCTAATAGTAAAACAGAAGTCACAATGAATTGGTGATGAGGGAAGATAAAAACTTTCAGTTGCGTGTAAGAACACTTCTGGATATGTATATTTATATCCAAGAAAAAAAAATAGGAAAAAGAAAATAGAAAATACAGAAAAAAAAGTAGAAAAAAGAAAATACAATTTAGGAAAAAAAGAAAACAGAAAATAGGAAAATGAGAAAAAAGGGTTTATTTCTGCTGACAGTGCAGCCCTCTTCCTTGGCTAGGTTCTGTCCAAGAGTCCTTGAAGACAAAGAACACCGAGTCCATTAAGACTCTTGATGCCTTTAAAGAGAGGTGGGTACACAGGGGAATACAATGCTTTGTCTAGCCCTCTAATTCCATTTTGATTTAGCCTCCTCTCCTCCGCTTCCAGATGGTCTGCATTGCTACACAGATGATTTGCTGGTTAATAGCTAACAACAACAAAAAAAATCACAGTCATTTGAAACCAAATCGGACCCAACCAAAGTCTCTGGTGGTGCAGTGGTTGTCCCTCTCCCGTCGGACAAGGACAATCAGGTTCAAGTCCGGCGTGATTCAGAGATTTATAATGCCACCTCTCTACAGGTTGATTAGGAAGATATCTAATTGGTTCACAAAAGGACACATCCTAAACTCTCCCACTTCGTAAACTTATCCAAGGTTTTAAAAAAGTAGACACCCAACATGAAGTTGTTGTGATGCAGTGGCAGTGTCCCTCCATCTGAGCCAGAACGCCTGGGTTCAGGTCCCACCTGCTCCAGAGGTGTGAGATAACATTTCTGGGGTGGCACTGTGACTCAGTGGTTAGCACTGCTGCCTCACAGCACCAGGGACCTGGGTTCAAGCCCCGATGCGGGCGACTGTGTGTGGAGTTTGCACCTTCTCCCAATGTCTGTGTGGATTTCCTCCCACAGTCCAAAGATGCGCAGGTTAGGTAAATTGGCTATGCTAAAATTGCCCAGAGTGTTCAGGGATGTCTAGGCTAGGTGCATTAGTCAGAGGAATGGATCTCAGTGGTTTACTCTTTGGAGGGTTGGTTGGGCCAGACACTGGGAGGGATTCTATGAACAGGTTAACTAGTAACTATCTAAAATGCCCCACAAGGTCTGGGAAGCAGCTTTATGCTCAGTGGTATAGTGGTGAGCATAACTGTCTTCCAAGCAGTTCAGGGAGAAAGTGAGGACTGTAGCTGCTGGAGATCAGAGCCGAAAATGTGTTGCTGGAAAAGCGCAGCAGGTCAGGCAGCATCCAAGGAGCAGGAGAATCGACGTTTCGGGCATGAGCCCTTCTTCTCCTGACCTGCTGCGCTTTTCCAGCAACGCATTTTCAGTTCCAAGCAGTTCAACCAGCTTCATTTCCACTCCGTCTCAATTTAACATGTCTCTTTAAATTCAGATATAAAACTATTGGATGCTAACTTTGCTCTGTAAATACTTGCAGGTTTAATTCAATGAAAAATAGAGGTGGGGCTTTGATACCCATGCAAATTCATGCAAATAAAGTAGCCGCTGCTCAATTATGAGATTTCGATGTCACCAGTTACAACTGAAGGATAAAATTGATAAGGCAGGCCAACCAAGAGGGCTTTTGTGGTTCGAATAAGATTAAATATACAGCAGACCCATGCATGGTTCTGCAGAACTGTTTAACAGTTCTAACTCAATGTATCTAGTAACACTTGCAGACAGAAGAAAAATAAAGCAGTCAACGTTTTGAGTTCGATTATGACTCGCCTTCAGAACCAGGAGTACGAAAGCAGTTAAAAACCAAAAGGACAGGGGATGATGGAAATCAGAAACAAACACAGAAATTGTTGGAGAAGCTCAGCAGATCTGGCAGCATCTGTGGAGAGAAATCAGGGCTAACTTTTCGAGTTGAGTGAGCCTTCCTTAGAACTGATGGTAGCTAGGAAAATGTCACTTTATATGCAGAAGATAGGCTAGGGGGAGAGAGGTAAGGACCAAATAGGTGAGGATGGAGCCCAACGAAAGAGAAGAACTGTTGGACAGACCAAAGTTGGTCAGGTGAATTGGCAAAGCTAAATTGCCCCATAGTATTAGATGCATTAGTCAGGGGTAAATACAGAGTAGGGGAATGAGTCTGAGTTGGTTACTCTTTGGAGGGTCAGTGTGGACTTGTTGGGTCGAAGGGCCTGTTTCCAAACTGTAGTGGATCTAATCTAATCTTAAAAAGAAGTGAATAATGATCAGGCTGAGGAGGCTAAGTACCTATTAATGGGGACTGTTAGGGGCTAACAATGGATTGTGGGGTAATGGCAGGCTATGTGATTAAAGAAAAGACCTGGTGTGAGAGGGGTTGGGAAAAGGACACGGGGGAGCTCAAGTCCTGAAGTTATTAAGCTTGATATCAAGTCCAGAAGACTGCAAGGTCCTCAAGCAGAAAATGAGATGTTGCTCTTGCAGCTTCTGCTGAGCTTTGCTGGAGCACTGCAGCAAGCCAGCGACAGATGTTGGTCAGGCAACTGGAAGCTCAGGGTCTTTTTATCCACTCCTTTATCTGGCCAACTGTTCTCCTCTGTGTTTGGGCTCTATACCTATCTATCATTGCCCCTACTTTTCATACAGTGTGTTTTATTATATTATAATTTGATAGCGAGGAGTCCATGACATGGAAGCTATTTGAATGTCCTAACCCAGTCATGGTGAAGAAAATGATGTACGCCTCTCACACCAAAGGTCTAAAGGACTGGATTCAAACCTTTCAAATTATCGGGGGGCCGGAGTTGCTTCTCAAGCTTTCTGAGGTGAACCTTTATTTACTTGTGGACGTTACATGTTAAGAGTGTAGACTGGGGTAGCTGTCTCTGTGAAAGAGCCACATAAATTAATCCCACTCCCCTTCCTCTCGCCTTCAAAGTCAGGCAAATATTTCCTTCTCAACAACCACTTTTCTAGTTCCTGTTAAAAGCTGTGAACACATCAGCTTGTGTGCAATCCAGATTCCGATCGCTCCCTGCATAAATAAATATTCCTCCTCCTCTCAATAATTATTTTAAAACTCTATCCGCCAAGCTTCCTACCAGCAGCAATAGATCTTTCCCAGCGACATTCCCTCTTGTTTGGAATGCTTTTATTAAGTTTCTGCTGAACCTTCTTTATCCAAGGAGAACTAGCCCAGTTTCTCCAGTCACGCCAAAGGCCTCCTCTGGAGTACTGTGTCCAGTTCTGGTCACCCTGTTATAGGAATGATGTTATTAAATTGGAGAGCCTTCAGGAGAGATTTATCAGGATGCTGCCAGGAACGGACGGTCTGCATTACAAGGAGAGACTGAACAGACTGGGTCTTTTTCCACTGGAGCGTAGGGGGTTGAGGAGTGACCTTAGAGGTTTATAAAACCATGAGGGACGTAGATAAGGTGAATGGCAGGTATTTGTTTTCCCTACGGTTAGGAATTTCAAGATTAGGGAACATATTTTTAAGATGAAAAGGAGAAAAGATTTTTTGGAAAATTGGGACTTTTTTTTTACAGAAAGTGATTCCTGTGTGGAATGAACTGCCAGAAGAAATAATGGATGCAGAAGCATTTACAACATTTAAAAGGCATTTGGATAGGTTCATGAATAAGAAATGTTTGGAGGGATAAATGTCCAATGCAGGCAGGTGGGAGTAGTTTAGTTTGGGATTACGGTCAGCATGGATTACTTGAACCGAAATGTTTGTATCTGTGCTGTATGATTCTGGTTCTATCACTCCAGGTCCCATCGTCATAAATCTCTGTGGTGTCCTCTTCCAGGCTTTTAACATCCTAAGACAGTAAGTGATGTTGGATGGTACTTCAAACAAGTTAACCCAGAACAAAAAGGTATCACCTATCCATCACCACTCCCTCAAAAAACCTATCAATCCCTAAAACTTGCTTCCCATAGTTCACATGTCCACCATCCTGTGGGAAAAAGTAATTAAACTCTGCAGAAATATCCTCTGCTGTCCTGGTTGTGGCAATCTGAAACATGCTAAAGGGGGGGTTTTAATTTATTGCTTTCCTCTAATATTCTCCCCAACCAGCCCTCTCTGCAGCAACTAACGCTGGGCATTTCAACATCTTTTAAACTTATATTCATCATGGGGCAGGACTGGGGCTCAGTGATTAGCACTGCTGCCTCACAGCAGCAGGGTCTCAGGTTCGATTCCAGCCTCAGGTGACTGTCTGTGTGGAGTTTGTATGTTCACCCCATGTCTGCGAGGACTTGCTCTGGTTTCCTCCCACAGTCCCAAAGATGTGCAGGTTAGGTGGATCGGCCATGGGAAACGCAGGGTTACAGGGATGAGATAAGGGGCTCGGGTCCAAGTAGGATATCCTTTGGAAGGCCTCCATGGATTCGATGGACTGAATAGCCTGCTCCCACACTGTAGGGATTCAACAATCGCTTCAGGGTTCAGAAGCATTCAGCACCAGACTGGTACGATATTATAAAATCTATCCCATTGCCTTTGAACTTTGCTACTGAGCCACAGCAGTAAACAAACACAAAGAAACTCAGCAGGTCTGACAGCATTTCTGGTGAGAGAAACAGTGGTAACGTTTCTTCAGAACCGAAGAGGAGTCATGCGAACTTGAAACATTAACTCGGTTTCTCTCTCTTACCACTGCTGTTGAGTTTCTCCAGCATTCACTGGGCTTGTTTCAGATGTCCAGCAGCCACAGTACTTTGCTTTCAAACGTGACATTTTTCCAAGCTACGTGCCCACGTAGCAAGGCTTCACTCTCGACTCTTGATCTCCAGCATCTGCAGTCCTCCCTTACTGGTCTCAGCGGAGTTTCCTGTTAATGAGCGCTCCCTGTACAACTGTACATTTACCCACAGAATACGTACATATTCGTATATATAGCCAGCCGTCCTGTACAAAACTGCCAACTTTGTATACAGTCTGTGCGCAAAAATGCAAGCACCGCAAGGGACACTTTAGTCAATCTGGGAGAAGCATATCTGCTGATTTAGGTTTGCTAAAATTCTGGAGTTGGCTACTGCTTTCGATGAAATCTCGAAGGTGCGTGCCTGAGACAGAGATGTGAGATTGCACTGTACACATTTACAGTCATGTGACAATGTCACCCGAAACTGACGCGCGGTTAGGTAGTCAGCTCAAAAGCTTACATTTCGGTTGTAAATGCCTACTCCCTGGATGATCGGTTAGCTCAGCGGCCTCGCATGCAGTTCTGTTTTACACCAACAATCCCCAGTCTGGCTCGGATAGACCTGGGACCTGTCTCCTTGACCCGCCTCCCCATCCCCAGAGCGGGAGACAAACCACTGGCAAACACACTGCTGAAGAAAGGGTGAAGCATCAGCTGCCGATGAGCCAAGGATCTGCCTTCAGCTAGGGGGAACCTGAGGGAGCCGGCAGAATTCTCAGGACATGATACTTTTAGCAAGTTATCTGCACACTGTTCGAATGCACATTTTCGCCCGAGAGTTAGCTCCTTGAAACTACTGGCCCACTCCCTGCCTGTAAAACGCTGTGGAATGACCCATGGTCACAAAAAGTGCTGCCTAAGAGCAGGTTTGTTATTTCTGCCTTTGAAAGCTGTTATTTACCCAGAGGAAAACAATGCCCTCACCATAGCTGTTTACCAGGGTTTGCTACAGGAATCAGATGCTCACAAAGCAAAACTCCACAAAACAAATGGCAGAGACACTGATCTGGATTTACTCATGATCCTCTTGTTGTTGCAGGGTTCCAGTTTAAAAGTTGTCCGAAGTCAATAGGAAGTTTTTGCCTGAAGGTGGATAGGCTGGGTCCAATCCCCACAAGAGACGGTTAGCCCTTTGTGGCCACTTCCTCTGAATTTCCTTGTACCCTCTAAGATGAAAATACAACATTCTGCATTCTGAGAAAAGTTGCCTCTTTACAACAGCAGTTTCCAAAACGTGGGTCACAACTCCAACTTAGACAGCAGAAATATGCCAATGGAGTCGCAAGGTTCCGTCCCTTACCCCTCCCACCAACTATGAGACCCAGGTTTCTGCTCAACTCGGTCTCTGTCTCTGGACCATGGACTCCTGCTCACAGTCACACCCCTGAATCTTGAAACCCTTAGCCCTGAGCTGCACCCTTTCAAACCCAGCCCCTTGGCTACTTAGTGCTGCCGGATGACCTACGGCTCCAACATATTAAACCCAGAGACTCTCAACCTGCACGTTTCCTCCTTCCTTGGGTGAAAACCCTGGAATTCCCTCCCTAATGGCAATGTGGGACAGCACATGGACTGTAGTGGCACAAGCAGGCAGCTTATCATCACCTCCTCCTCAAGGGCAACTAGGGACAGGCAATAAATGCTGGCCCAGCCAGTGACACCCACATCCCACAAAAGAGATAGGTGGTGAAGCAGCTCAGATGAAAGAATGGTCTGGTGAGAATGTAAAATAATTGTATTTTCACAAAGTAATTTCAAAACACGGATTGTCATATTCATGTGATGTTCAAACATCAATCTCTGACACACAAACTTATGTAATAAATATCAGTCAGCTTCTTTATTGCCATTGCGTTCTTGTTGGCATCCAGGGTTACAGTAACTTTCACATGTTAAATGTCATTTGGAAGACTGTTTTACATCATCTCCTGCTCTCTCTCTCTCACACACACACACACACAGAGACGCTTGACATTCACGCAAACACACATATGTAGGACCTCAAGAGTGATGGAGCTCCCAGACTGAGTGCCTTTCCTACTGCAATCTGCAAAGTTTTCCATTATTTGATCATCATTTCTCGGTCATAGTTTCTTGGTGTCGCCATCAGCCATGGCTGGGGGGGGGGGGGGGGGTGACACCTCTTGCCTTGGTGTTAGAAGGTTGAACCCGCAACCCCCACCCTCGGACCCTAAAGCATAAAATTTCGGTTGACACCAGGGTGAGGGAGCTGAGGTCTGGAAAAATAAGAGGCACTTGTCTCTGGGAGATGCTTGTATACTCTTGAGACCACTGGGAGGGAGGTGCTGGGAGAGTCCTATATCTCTTGCCCACACCTTAAATCCATACTCCTTGTTCACATACCGTCAGCTCAAATGGGACAAGCTCTTCTTCGTCCACTTGTTCACTTCTACCAAGACTCCCGTCAACCCCTTTCACTGCACGGACAACTTCTTGCAATTTCTCCAAACTAATCCATGCAGTTAGATTCCACCCCGGAACCTTTCCTGCACTCCCTCTCAAAGCCCAATCACAACTTTCTTATGGTGCGCCTAGATCCAGCCACAACCCTCTACGGTGAAGTCTAACTAATGCCTTACTCCCCGACTTTTTTACTCTGTATGTCTGTTGATGAAACCCCATAATCCCAAGTACTTTGTCAACTACTTGGTCGTTTTCATCACCAGAACGAGAACGGGCTTCTGCAACGTGCACAACTAGGGCAACGCACCGTGGGTGCCAATTCCCACAATCAGCACCTTTCATTCGGATGCAATCTGCTCCACCTCTCTTTGACCCAGCCGATCAAAGGCTAGCTATCTGGGTGACAAGGGTCATATCCGCCTGGCGTGGGGAGCTGGGAATTCACACGTACATGGACGTTACACAGTGTACCATTATTGTCCTTGGGTAACAGCTTGCACTGCCCTCACTGTGCAGGAGGATCTACAGGTATCGAGATTCACGGTGTACAGCAGCACAGCTCCACTACCCGCTGACTGGGGCCCTTGCCCCCAACATTAGGCAAGAAAATGAGATGGAGGAACACGAGGAGGAGGAAGTGGAGAAGGAACAGGGTGATGGAAGTCTAAAACAAGACAAACTCCTTGGTGCCCACCAACTGAATTACTTATGAGTGCTACCAAGAACCTCAGCTACACCTCTCTCCAATCACACGCCTAAAGTCCCATCCTTCATCATTGACTGTCCCACTGACAAACACAGACATCAGGAAATACATTTCAAACCAATGTTATAAATATGTTGTTAAAAGTCAGAAAGAAATAATTTAAGACACCCGTGGGCGTTCCCTGAGTACCGTCTCTGACATGTTTCTCTGCCTATGCTACACAGTGGTTCTCCCAGTGGGGTGGAAAACTGCAGCAGGCCTTGGAGCGTTTGACTCAGAGTGCCCCATGGTGGATGTCTGGGCAAGCCCCCTGACGGGCAACAGTGTGGGCACTGGTAGAGAGGGCCAAGATGGCAGCAGAAGCGGTGTTACCCTCTGAGTCGCTGCTACTGACCCATGGAGGTGCCTCAGCAATCCTCCTGATCTGCTGGACGACAGACTGTTGGGTTGCCGTGACACCCTGGAAGCCCCTGCGAACAGTTGCGTCCAGAGCCACGATGGCGGCCGTCTGAGCTTGGAGGGCGGCGGTCTGAGCAGCCACCGCGTCGCTCAGGCCTCTGACGGAAGCCGCCTGGGCCGCGATGGAAGCCGTGACATCGGCCATCAGACGCTCCGACACAGTGGGGTCCGCGGGCGTGCTCACGGAGGTGACCACTCTCTCCAGGCTCTGGGTAAAACTCTCGGCCAAGTTGGAGCTGGTGTCCTCCATGCTCCTGGCCATTCGGCGCAGACTGTTGGGCAGGCTCTCCAGGGCAGCAGCCATTTGATTGTGCGCGTCCATCAGCCTTCTCCTGTAACCTGGGTCATCAAAGTCCTCGTCCGACTGCTCAGCGGCGGGGCTACTGTGCGACAATGCCCTCTCCTCCTGCCCTGCCTTTTGCCCACTTGTGGCCAGCACCTCACCACACTCAGATGCTACTTGGAGCAAAGCCTCCGAAAGGGGCGCTGTGTCAGTCTTTGAGCCGGTGACAGAGGGACTGGGTAACGATGTCTCTTTGCTTCTCTTGCCGTCTGCATCTTCCTCCTCTGGCTCCAGCTCCTGGGAAACTGAAATAAGAAAGGATTAGGGCAAAGTAAGATGGGGCCTCTTTAATCATCTGCAGAGGACAGAGGAGACTGCACAATAAGAAAGGTGCAGCTTAAGAGGAGGAGGATTAAGTCCACAGATACCTTCATCCTTGATCTCTCCAGCGTCGTCACAGGCCTCAGCAATACCCTTTTCTGTAACTGTCTCATCAACAGCGGCTAAAACGTGAAGGTGTGACTGTCCTCCTCCCGTGTGCTCTTGCTTGCCCCTGTTAAGCACCATCTTCTCCTGCAACGACAGGCAAGTGTGTCAGTGCGGTACTGTCCTGTTATCACCTTTGGGCGACGTGGCCGTCATGATTAATCACTGCTGTGAGCTGTGTCCGTTTAACTGCAGGGTTGGTTACTGATTGATAGCATGTTGCTGAGAGGGTGAAGGGAGTGTGGTTAACTGAGCAGCGTAGGAGGCCGATGGCACACGTGCTTAGATATGCCATTTGAAGACAGGATTTACTCACGTTCACAACCTGGGTCAGACTATTCAACAGCCTTATGGACTGCATCCATGTTCTTGGAGCTAGACCTGGTTTTGACATTCAACATTATTCCTTTGCACTTTCTGTATGTCTTGAGAGCCTCCTGCCAGTCTCCACCCCACCTGGCTGCTGACACAGGAGTCCCACCTCCACATCTTACAATGAAGCCTCCATTCAGCTCGATGTTCATCCATTCTCCAACCTTTTGCAACATGGGTTCACCCAGCAAAAGAATCCCAACATATGAACCTACCACGTTTAAGATTCAGACCGACAGGTACTTTTTAAATGCAACCCTCCTTTGAGAGCTTTTGGCTTCTTTTAAATGATGCATTAGCTTGGTGTGATACCCCTTTTTACACCTGATGAACAAAATACACGCATACAGCAATCCTGACAAATCGTACACAGTATCAATTCAAAGGAAAGGATAAAGATGGGCAGGGGAGAGGGTGGAGAGACAAGAAGGGGAGGGGGTGGAGAGACAAGAAGGGGAGGGGGTGGAGAGAGAGAGAGGGGGAGGGGGTGGAGAGAGAGAGAGGGGGGTGGAGAGAGAGAGAGGGGGGTGGAGAGAGAGAGAGGGGGGTGGAGAGAGAGAGAGGGGGGTGGAGAGAGAGAGAGGGGGGTGGAGAGAGAGAGAGACGGGGGTGGAGAGAGAGAGAGGGGGGTGGAGAGAGAGAGGGGGGATGGAGAGAGAGAGAGGGGGGTGGAGAGAGAGAGAGAGGGGGGTGGAGAGAGAGAGAGGGGGGGTGGAGAGAGAGAGAGGGGGGTGGAGAGAGAGAGAGGGGGGTGGAGAGAGAGAGAGGGGGGTGAGAGAGAGAGAGAGGGGGGTGGAGAGAGAGAGAGGGGGGTGGAGAGAGAGAGGGGGGGGTGGAGAGAGAGAGAGGGGGGTGGAGAGAGAGAGAGGGGGGTGGAGAGAGAGAGAGGGGGGTGGAGAGAGAGAGAGGGGGGTGGAGAGAGAGAGAGGGGGGTGGAGAGAGAGAGAGGGGGGTGGAGAGAGAGAGAGGGGGGTGGAGAGAGAGAGAGGGGGGTGGAGAGAGAGAGAGGGGGGTGGAGAGAGAGAGAGGGGGGTGGAGAGAGAGAGAGGGGGGTGGAGAGAGAGAGAGGGGGGTGGAGAGAGAGAGAGGGGGGTGGAGAGAGAGAGGGGGGTGGAGAGAGAGAGAGAGGGGGGTGGAGAGAGAGAGAGGGGGGTGGAGAGAGAGAGAGGGGGGTGGAGAGAGAGAGAGGGGGGTGGAGAGAGAGAGAGGGGGGTGGAGAGAGAGAGAGGGGGGTGGAGAGAGAGAGAGGGGGGTGGAGAGAGAGAGAGGGGGGGTGGAGAGAGAGAGAGGGGGGTGGAGAGAGAGAGAGGGGGGGAGAGAGAGAGAGAGAGGGGTGGAGAGAGAGAGAGGGGGGTGGAGAGAGAGAGAGGGGGGTGGAGAGAGAGAGGGGGGTGGAGAGAGAGAGAGGGGGTGGAGAGAGAGAGGGGGGTGGAGAGAGAGAGAGGGGGGTGGAGAGAGAGAGAGGGGGGTGGAGAGAGAGAGGGGGTGGAGAGAGAGAGAGGGGGGTGGAGAGAGAGAGAGGGGGGTGGAGAGAGAGAGAGAGAGGGGGGTGGAGAGAGAGAGAGAGGGGGGTGGAGAGAGAGAGGGGGGGTGGGAGAGAGAGAGAGAGGGGGGTGGAGAGAGAGAGGGGGGTGGAGAGAGAGAGAGAGGGGGGTGGAGAGAGAGAGAGGGGGAAGGTGGGGAGAGGGGAGAGTGAAAGGAGAGGAAAAGGAGAGAGGGAGAGGGAAAGAGATCATTAACAGAAGGAGCATTATTGGAGTGAGACAGAGGACAATGACAGCTTTAATGGTGGATATGAGTGAAGAGTGGAGTGAGGAAGTGAAGGAGGGTGAATGACAGCATTAACTGAGGAAACAGCAGAGTATAAAGTGAAGAATGCTGGGGGAGACAGCAATAGCAACATGAATTGTGGGAATTTAAACAGACAATCACCGTGCTTCACTGGCTAAAAGGTTTGGTGAGACCAAGATGACACATTAAAACAGGATATAAATGCACACGTCTGCCTAGTACATGGACACTGCTGGTCTAACCTTCTCTTCATAGATCTTCCTGATTCGGGTGCCTGCCTGTGCCACGGGCTCTTTCTCACCAGTGATGAAGATCTCATCCTTGTTGATGCTGGGAGGCGGGATGTTGATACGAGCTCCGGTCTCCTGCATGATTTCCTGGACCACTTTGTTGTAAGCCCCAGCAATGAACGGATGGAAGACCTTCTCCAGGTTTATCCTCTCCACTGCCCGCTTGTCCTAGCACCAGGGACAGAAGGTAAGGCAATCAAGTGAGATTCTTTTAATTACTTTACCAAGCAAACCACTTTCCCCAACAGTGCTGCTGTCAATCAGAATGCAAAGTGCAATTCTTAAATAAGCATAGATTATCTAGAGAGGTTCATGCTTTTAATTGACTTAGACCGTAATAAACATGTATAGGAGCACCCCTCCAACCTGCTCCGCCATTCAATAGGATTATGGCTGATCGAGTAAAGTTATCCTAGACTGTAAATTGTAGGATGCTTTCCAACGTGTGGGAATCTAGAACTGGGGGAGGGCAGTTTCAACATGATTCCCCTCAGGAGGGGTATCGATGCAGTTAATAGGAGTTGTCTTTTCTCTAGGATGGGGGATTTCAAGACTAAAGGGCACATTTTCTAAGGTGAAAGGACAGAGATTTTAAAAAGACGTAGGGGCAATTTTTTTTTAATACAGAGGGTGGTTCGTGTGTGGAATGAACATCCAGAGGAAGTGGTGGATGCAGGTACAAGTTACAACATTTAAAAGACATTTGGGTAAGGAGATGAATAGGAAAGGTTTGGAGGGATTTGGGCCAAATGCAGACAGTGAGACAAGTTTAATTTGGGAATATGGTCAGCATGGATTGGTTGGACTGAAAGGTTTGGATGACTATCACATCCATCTCTCCAGTCTTCAATGAAAAAGTTCCATAGATTCACAGCCCTTTATGTGAAAAATTCTATTCGCATCTCTGTTCCAAATATTTGTCCCCTTATCTTAAAACGGTGGCCCACGTTCTAGCTTTCCTAATCTGCGTCTCTCACGTCAAGTCCCTTGAGGGCTTCCTATGCTTCATGTGGTCACTCCTCATTCTTCGAAGCTCCGGGATTCATTCACTCAGTCTCTCATCAGTGGACCATCCTTTCATCCTCCCAATGACCAATTCAGCGGCCCTTCACGACTGTCTCCAATCCAAGCACACGAATCCTCAAGCACACAGACCAAAATCGCTCCTGGTACTTCAGGTATTGTCACACCAAATCCCAAGACAATTTTGAAGCACAGAAGCAAGCAGCATTGTAGCAAGACTTCTTTCTTTTAGATTAGATTAGATTAGATTACTTACAGTGTGGAAACAGGCCCTTCGGCCCAACAAGTCCACACCGACCCGCCGAAGCGTAACCCACCCATACCCCTACATTTACCCCCTACCTAACTCTACGGACAATTTAGCATGGCCAATTCACCCTGACCCGCACATCTTTGGACTGTGGGAGGAAACCGGAGCACCCGGAGGAAACCCACGCAGACACGGGGAGAACGTGCAAACTCCACACAGTCAGTCGCCTGAGGCGGGAATTGAACCCGGGTCTCAGGCGCTGTGAGGCAGCAGTGCTAACCACTGTGCCACCGTGCCGCCCACAAAGCAGAGCTCAGCGCAAACTCCGCCATAGTTGACGGGATTCGAACCTGCGTGGGAATGCCCCAACGAATTTCAAGTCCATCGCCTTAACCACTCGGCCACAACTACAGATACTTTCTGCCTACACTTCAAACCCATGGCAATAAAAGGTTCAATTTACCACTTGCCTTCCTCGGCGTGCGGTGTACCTGCAAGCTAACTTGCTGTGTGCTGCGTTCACAAGCCCCTCTGAACGTGGATGTTTGCAAGCTTCACACTATTTAAAACATACTGTGCTTTTCCATTCTTATAGCAGAATCCAATAACATCACCACGTTACTCGCGGTCACCTCACTGGCCATTCTCTTCACCTGCCTCTATCATTTCACAGAAGGCTAATTGGAGGATCACATGCCCTGAAAATGGCAACTGCATTATTTTAATTGACATGGGGCACAAAACCAAATTACACGAGACCCAAGGGATATCAAAACAAATATACTGCGGAAATGATTTTGGAAAGTTGGATGGGCGGCCGTACCTGCTCTGCAGAGATGAGCAGAATCTCGTGCCGAGATTTCTCAATGCCTTCCTTCGTCCCTGTAATTTTAATCTGGTTGCTGGGGTCATCGGGGCGGGGGATGTTGATTTTGGTCGCCGTCTTCAATTCTAGTTCCTGCAGTTTCTCTCCATTCTTGCCGATGACAAACCGATGGTGTTCTTTTGGGATGGTGACAGTAGCTGAAGCCTAAGGGAGTTAAAGAGCCTGGTAAAGTACGTTGGTCTGCACTCTCTGTGCAAAGAGGAGTTAGTTTTTGCTCGAGACCACAACACCTCTCAGTCGGTTGACGGGTGTAAGTTTTCTCCAGTACACATTGGAAATTACACTCTGTAGAATTACCTAGTGACCACAGTTTGCAATGCAACATCATTACAGGCAACTGTTTACATTTTTCTTTATTCGTTCACAGGATGTGAACATCACAGGATAGTTAACTCTTAACTGCCCATCCCCAATTGCCCAGTCAACATGTAGGCCAGACCAGGTAAGGATGGCAGTTTCAGTGGACATCAGTGAGCCAGATGGGCTTTTCCGACAAACGGCAACAGATGCATCCTCGGACTCTGAATCAGTTAGAACTGAATTCAAATTTCACCATCTGCTGTAGATGGGATTCAAACCCAGGTCTCCAGTATATTAGCTGGCCCTCTGGATCGACTACTAGGCCACTGCTTCCCCATACAATACTTCCATTCTAAATGATTACATAGGTGGCTTCAACATTAGCCTGACATAAAAGTGCCAAAAAATTACGATAACAAATCTATCTAGGAATTATAAATGCATAATTGTAAATAGGTGATTGGCATGGGCTTCAGCTCATAACATTCACTAACCTGACAAATCAGCAATGGCAGCCATGTATACAAGACGTTGGCCAAAATATTACATTTCAATCACATCTTCAGAAGGTTATCAAGGAGTCCCCATCTCTCTTGCAGGTCAATGCTCTGACTTCAAATACCAATGTCACAGACATAGAGTCATAGAGGACTACAGCACGGAAACAGGCCCTTCGGCCCAAATTGTCCATGCCGCCCAGTTTTCACAGTTAATCTAATCCCATATCGCTCCATACCTACCCCATCCATGTACCTGGCCATGATGTCTCTTAAGTGACAAAATTGTGCTCGCCTCCACCACTACCTCTGGCAGCCTGCTCCCGACACTCACCACCTTGTGTATCAAACAAATGCCCCTCTGGACCTTTTTGTATCTTTCCCCTCTCAGCTTAAACCCATGCCCTCTAGTTTTAGACTCCCCTATCCTGGAGGAAAGCTGCTGGATAGTCACCTCATCTGTGCCCCTCATAATTTTACAAACCTCAAGATGGTCATCCCGCAGTCTCCTACGCTCCAGTGGAAAAAAAAAGCCCCAGCCTATCAAACCTCTCCGCTCTAGAGACGATCAAGATCACTTCCGCTCTTCTTTAGAGACTGCTCATCTATGGAGTCTTACACTTGAAAAAGACTCCACAGATGAGTAATGATATCAGCAATGCCTGCTGGAGGGGCAGGACCTTGAGGCTCCTTGGAACACACAAACGGGACTGAGCCATTCAATCACTTGCTCCTTTTCTCTATCATTTAACTAGAATCCCACCCTATCCACCAAAGGAAACAACCTTTTTCTATTAGTTGAGTCGGCTTGGTGCAAAGCAGAGTGTGGGTTCAATTCCTGCACTGGTTGAGGTCACTTGAAGGCCCCAGCTTCTCAACCTTGCCCCCTGCCTGACGCAGGGTGACCCTCGGGTTAAAAACACTATCAGCTGTTTCTCTGTAACAAGGGAGCAAGCTGTGGTCCTCTGGGACTTTGACAAATGTGGATTCCAAATACCTCGATTAATTCATGCCTGAAGCTTCAACACAGAAAAGGACTGAGGAGTTTAAGGAAGCAATCACAAACAGGACTGAGCCATTCAATCACTTGCTCCTTTTCTCTATCATTTAACTAGAATCCCACCCTATCCACCAAAGGAAACAACCTTTTTCTATTAGTCGGCTTGGTGCAAAGCAGAGTGTGGGTTCTACAACTGATCACAAAAGTGGAGGGGGAGGAAAACAGGGTGAAAGACACGACCTCTCACCAACCACAGCAGTGACAACGGTGCGCCAATCCCGAAGACCGACCTGGGTCTGAAGTCGAGCCACGATTTCCTTCCTTGCTTTCATGACAGAGTCGAGTTTGCCGGTCACCATGATGGAGAGGCCTTGATCTTTGGCCAGAGAGAGCTCAATATGGGCTCCCGTCTTCTGCATGATGTCCAAGCACACCTTCGCCTCCTCACCTTCGCCAAACTGACTGTTGTCCTTGTACCTGCGCTCCTCCAGAGGGACATGAAACACCTGAGCAGAGGAGACAGAGAGAAAGGCAGTCAAGTCCTGTTCAGCAACTGTGTGTGGGACTAGGCTGGAACTGAACCCGTATCTCTGGTGCTGTGAGGCAGTCATGCTGACCACTGAGCCACCGTGCCGCCCGGGTCTGTGGATAAGCACACCAAGGCTCTTCCAGAGACCGGGACTGTGAAACTGGGAAGGATAAGATATACTGGCCTCGCCAGCTATGCCCAGACATGGGAATTCCATCCTACAACAAATTTGAGGTCAAAAACAACTCCCACCCACAACCTACTTTGCCAAACCCAGTTCACACATCTTTTGCCATTAAAGTAGATGTGAACACTACCAGCTGCAAGTTCCTCTGAGCCAGTCACCGTCCTGACTAGGAGATAAATGGACATCTTTTATCTGTCAGTGGGTCCACCTACAACACATGGTCTGCAGCGGTTCAAGGTGATGGCTCAAAGCTGATCAAGGTTGAGTGATCAATGCCGGTGACTCCCACATGTCTTGAACAAGTGAAACAATATTCTCTGGCTGACTCCTTAAAGGAAATAAACTCTCATGACCTGGTGTCTTCCCCCTGACTGTCACCAAAAATAAATGTCCAAAGTACAAATGGTATGGGGAAGTGAGTCACTGTCGGCATTGACGTCAACAATAAGCAGGTTTTCCTGTTTATCACCGGAAGGTTTATATTCTTTTTGGGAGACACACGGGGGAAGCCAGTGATCACACAGGATGTGTCAGCCTTAGATCTCAGACTGAAGGTGTTATTTCTACCTTGCCAACATCATAGAATCGCCAGTGTAGAAGCAGGCTATTCGGCCCATTGGGTCCACACTGACTCTCCAAAGAGCATCCCACCCACACCCACCTTCTCTCTAACCCTGCAGTTCCCATGGCCAATTTACCTAACCTACACATCCGTCAACAAGAGCAATATAGCATGGTCAATCCAATTGTGAAAGTTCATTTGAGAACCTGTACCCCTGGATCTCTTTGTTCTATAACACTCCCCAGGGCCCTATCATTAACTGTGTAAGTCCTACCCTGGTTTGCCTTATCAAAATACGACATCTTGCATTTATCTAAATTAAACTCCATCTGCCATTCCTCAGCCCACTGGCCCAATCTCGCTGTGTTCCCAGATAACCTTTTTCACCCTCCACAAGAACATCAATCTTGGTGTCATCTGCTCTGCAGGTGGACGTTGAGAAGGGAAAAGTCCACGGGAAGCCACTTTAGGATTGGCATACAGACTGCATTCTTAAAATATTACTGAATGTTGTAGACAATCACCATCTACCAGAATTTGAGAGAAAAAGAGAATTTGGACTTAGAGATGGCTAGCCTCTTTAGTTCTCGTGGGAGCTCATGTTTAGACTGAAGAGACCGCGTTTGTAAGCATCGAAATTAAACCAAGATTTGCCTTACTCTAGCTACAGAGAGGATAAGCCTAACCACAGAAGCCAATTCAGAGATTGCAGATTTACACATGCCATCAGACGCAAGAAATCACTCTGGACTGGTTCCAGAAGAAGTGTGCCAATTTGAGGCACAGAGTACAACGTTAGCATGGAGCAGGATTTTCAGATGCATTAAAACTTGAATGAGGAAACTTCCCTGCAGTTTAAAATGTTTATTTAAGTTGACCACTGGGAACTAGGACCTCCTGTATAAACAGGAATCAGTCTCTGCAGGGATCATTACATTTGGTCACCTCCCAGTGAGAAACATTTTTAGTAAAACTTCACAGCTGCAACTTTGCTTTTAATTAACCTCTGAACATAAACTTAACAACATTTAAGGTATTTCCTGAAAATGTCAATGTCTAGAAATCAAATTAATAATCATCTCCTTAAACACAGCTGTTTCTTATAAAGTTTTGGTAATTCTAACATAAAACTCACAGACTAAAAACCAAAGGAAGTACATTTTGCATTTTTCTCTGCATTCTGTTCCTTTATTTTTAAGACTGGCTCAATTCCTGGAGTAAAAAAAAAGTTGATAGCTGAAACTGAAACAAAACCAATTTAAAATTCATCCTCCTGTTTTCAAACCAATTTAAAACTGGGAAGCACTGGGCCCTAATTATGTATCGCTCTGCATCCCGCTGTGAGCACAGCACTGAACAGAGGCTTTCAATGCTGCAGTCCTTAATTTGCACAGTGTACACTTTCCAAAACCAATGTGCATGCAAATACCGACCTTGACAGCACAGGTCAAAGCCATTTGGTCCACTTGTACTTCTGTTATCCCTCTGAAATGTCCTCCTCTTAGGAAAAGGTAAATGAGCCATACCTAGTGCGGTTTCTCCACTTCCTTCTCAGAAGTTATTCTGGATTAAATTTATGATATTTAATCAATGAGAGCACAGCACATTTGACTATGGCCTTCGTTCCTCTTTCCTGCCTGTCTCGCAAAACCCTTGAACCCCTCGTCTATTATAACTTTGTGCCTCTCGTTCTAAATAAGAACTCTTCATCCCAGGAATTAGCTGAGTGAACCTTTCTCTAGATCAGTTGCTGAGGTGAGAGATTATTGCTATGAAGGAAGGTGTCAGAAATGGGTTGGCGGCGGGGGGCTTGATGATTTGACAGAGACGTATTAGATTATAATAAGTTTCCTTAAGGTTGACAAAGAGAAACCTTTTCCTGTTAGCTGATGGTACCAGGACGTGAGCACATAGATTTAAGGTTTCGGACAAGTGAGGCCAGGGAAGAGGTTTTTTTTTTAAAAGCGATGAACTGTAATGACCTAGAACTTACTGCCCACTAGGGTGGTGCAAACATAGTTGGTGAACAATTTCAAAAGGAAATTGGAAAGGACGCTTGAGGAACATAAACACAAAGCACCATGGCAGGAGAGTGAGATTTGAACTCCTGTCCTGAGACTATTAGCTCGGGCCACTGGATTACTAGTCCAGTGAGGTTTCTACTACACCACCATCTCCCTCAAATGGCCTCCTCTTATGCCATAATGACTCTATAACACTCCCTTTCACCTTTCAATAATTATATTCAATTTACATCATCTAGTTATTAACTCTTCTAGCAACAGAAGTAACTTTTTCCCTGCTTGTGTTATCAAAATACGTCTGAATGCACCTGTTAAACTTCATTGCTGCTAGATCAATATTGTGGAACTCCCTCTCCCTGACAGCACTGCGGTGTATCTACGCCAAATGAACCTCACTGGTTCGAGAAGGCGGATGAGAAGGGTAATTAGGGATGGGGAACAAACATGGCTTAGCCAGCAATGTCCAGATCCTTTGAATGAATTTTTAAAAATCTGCTCTACTTTAATGATTATGCTAAGATCTCCAGTTCTTGGAGCTGCAATTCAGAACTATATAACTACCTGTGGTATTATCTGCATATTCTTCCTTTATACCCTGTCTACGGTTTGATATCCTCCTTATAGTAGGGTGAACTAACTGGGCATAATAATCTAATTCTATTTACCCAAAAAATTCAATAGGTTTAGGGTCACTTTCTGTCAGGGCTTATTCCGAGCAATTCTTTTTAAACTACAGATAAGCTAGCTATCAGAAGGTGACAGGATAACAGTCCGGAGGAGAGACCCTGGCTGATTTTTTTGTCCAACCCCTTTCACAGTCCCGAGGTACTGAGGACTTGACAATACCAGTACAAATTGACAACGAAAGTTGGGATCTTGCAAAAACTTGCATTCCTGTCCCAAACTGCTTGTATTAAAAAAAACCACCTTAAAAAACTGATGTTTACATTTCAAATGAGACACATTGGAAAGACAGCAGGGTTAGTTAGGAAGAAAATTCTACAACACTGTGCCAAAATAGCTGAAAGCCACTGTCGACCTTGAGGTGAAAGGCGTAGAACAAACAAAAGACCACATTCAAAGCAATGGATATTTTGGTAATGGGGGAAGTTGCTTTTCACTTTCATTGGGTGTCGTTGACTAGACCAGCCTTTACTGTCCATCCCTAATCGCCCTTTTTTTAAAATCACTGCAATCCATGGGATTAAGTACAGGTGTGATGCTGTTTGAGAGGAAGCTGGATTTTGACCCAGCAATGATGATACCGTCCAGACAGTACGCAGTTTCACTGGGTGACCTCATAGACTATGCTGTTCCCATGCATCTGCTGCCCTTGTCTTCCAAGTTGGTAGGGGTCAAGAGTTCGGAAGATGTTGTCAAAGGATGCTGGGAAAATTGCAAAGCCAGAGAGGGCTACAGATGTAGGAAGGGACAGAGTCAGGAGGGGGCTAAACCAGAGGATGAGAATTTTACGTTGGAGGCATTGGGTTACTGAGAACTAATGATGGGTGAGCAGCAGGATAAATGTAGAGCAGCCCTTTTGAGCTTGAAGAATGCCTCAGAAAATGGCTGCTGCATTCAGCTGTGTCCATGGAGACGTCATGGAGGTAGATCACCATGACTGTAGCTAAAATGTGGCTTCGGATAGAACTGTTTTGGTGCTCTGCCTGTCGTACAAAGTTTTGGCCATGGGTGACACACAATGAAGTCAGGAGGTTTTGCCTGCTCCAGAGGCAAAAGCTCAATAATTCAGAGTGACTCTCCAAGTGCAGGTGTTAAACTGACACCCCATCTGTCCTCTAAGGTGGACGTAAAAGATCCCTCAGCCACACCGTTTTAAAGAACAACAGGGGAGTTCCCCTCAGAGTCTTAACTATAGTAATCGCTCAACCAATAGTGAGAGAGAAAACCTGGATCATCCAGTCATAAACACATCGCTGTTTGAGGGAATATTGAACGAAAGGGCTGCTCTCTCACACGGGACAGATGACTGATGGTGGTGTCACCATGTCTCAGGTGAGGAGAGAGATTGAGAAGGAGAGTCATTCGTGCTAAGTACCCTCAGGCAGTGCGGCAATTGAACCCACGCTGTTGGCATTACCCTGCATCGCAATGTGGCCAAGTGAAGGTGATTTGCTAACTAAGAGGGGCTTGGGGTGGCTCTGAGGGCACAGTAGGTGCTGGTCCTTCCTAAATTGCACACAACAGACAGCATTCACCTACCTGGGTGATTACTGAGGATTTGATTGGTCGGATTTTGCTCCACGCTCCAATGGGTTCACCAGACTTGTCCCCCGGTGTTCCCTTCTCAGGGAGAGGGGGGAAAGCCTCCAGGTAAGTGGGGATGTAAGCTTCATCCTCAGGTACTCCACCTGCAAACAGACAGGCAACAACAACAACAACACAACCCACGTGAATCGCACACATAAGCATCATGGTTAAAGGGGACGGTATATACAGGGGTAGTGGGGGGGGGAAACTATTACCTCTGCCCCTCCCTCCACAATGTTAGCGTAGCAAATAAAACCTCCTACCTCACAATAGCCACTTGACGTCTCAATGTTTTGGTCCCTCCTCACTTTAAGGTCACCACTGAAATCAAGAACAGAACTCGCTGGACCGTAGCTGCTGCTTGGAAGCCCACATCCTTCCCTGCCTTGGGTGCCCCTGGTTGTGACCAGGGGAGCGCACAAGGAGCAGTGTGGGCTGGCCTCGGTCTCTCATCTTCACTGGTGCGATCTCTCCCTCCCTTCTGGAGACAAGGTGGGCCACTCGTGAGGGTCTCTGACCTGGGTCCCGACATTCTCCCCTCCTCGTCTGAAGCTGTTAAAGGGTACAACTGGAAAACTGCCAGAAGCCCTCCGTTAACTGGCTACCGGACCACTCCAAGTGCATGAGCCTAGACAGTGTGCATTGGAAAACCACTCGACTGTGAAGGCATCACCATCAAGACTCAAATCTGTCCTGACCTGATAGTCACACTCGTGTGCGCACCAACATGCATCACGGGAAAGCGATGTGGAACAAGAACAGGAAGGTACCCTTCTGCATTCAATCCCCTCCCCGCAACACCTGACCCCAGACTCTCCCCAGAATCAAAAGGGTGGCTACAGCAGATCCAGGAACTCAACACTGTCTGGGAATGAAACTGGGAGCCTCCTGCGGTGCATCGGAGTCAGGAGATTAGATTAGATTCCCGACAGTGTGGAAACAGGCCCTTCAGCCCAACAAGTCTACATTGACCTTCCAAAGAGCAACCCACCGAGACCCATTCCCCTACACTCACCCCTGACTAATGCACCACTAGGGGCAATTTAGCATGGCCAATTTACCTAACCTGCACATCTTTGGACGGTGGGATGAAACCGGAGCACCAGGAGGAAACCCACGCAGACACAGGGAGAATGTGCAAACTCCATACAGACAGTTGCCCGGGTCCTGGCGCTGTGAGGCAGCACTGAGCCACCGTGCCACCCCAAATTGAGGAGAGGAGTCTCAATCCAGGCTCATTCTCCAAGTACAGTACAAGGGGAATGCCACACTGTCTTCCAGATATAACACCCGATTGGGGTCCCACTCTGTGCCCTCTCAAGTGGGGGGTAACAAGGCCCAGGGCGTTCAAACAGAGCAAAGGGCCATCCTGGATTCAATATTTATCCCTGAAACAGCACCACTGGGAAAGAAAAAGAATTGGTCATCATCACTTTGCTGTTGGTGGGAGATTCCTGTGTGCAAATTGACTGCAGCATTTCCTACAACAGTGGTAATATTTCTGAAGTACCTCAATAGCTGTAAAGTAGCTTGGGATCTCCTGAAGCAAAGCAGACTTGGTGTGTTTATTACCAGGGCCAAAGAAGCTTTAGTCTTTCACAGCGTGTGACTTTTCTGAGCAAGGGTAGCACTGACCTCCCAGCCCTCACTGACCCTGAACGGAGAAGCTCGCTAAGCCATTTCAGATACTAGTTCCAAGTCAACCATATTGCTACAAGCCTAGAGTCCCACATGGGGCAAGCCAGGTAAGGACAGCAGATTTCCCTCCCAGAAAGGAAGGCAAGCATTTACCCTGGGCATTGCTTTTCTCATGGTATTGCTGAAGATGGTCGTCTGCTGTATGACAACACCCACCTCTGGTCTCCTGGTCTCCTAAGCCACTGCGATGCTCAGCAAAGCTCTCCGGTGTAAGCACAGCAACCGAGCTCATGGTTCCAAACCCAGATTAGACAGATTCCGATATTCCACTGAAACAGCAATAAAAGATGGAGGAGAAGGGGTTGGGCATCAGTTATGGCTCACCAAGATTCCAGCTTCGGGCAAGGGCACTGGCATCACCACGCAACAACCCCGTGCACGCGGTGCCATCAACAGAACAGGACTTTCACAGACTGGATTGGAGTTACAGGATTGAAGACGGCCATTCAGCCCAACACATCGACGCCTGCATTTCCTCTCCACATCAGCTCTCACCCACCTCCTTTCACACCCAATTGATACAAACATCTGTTTCTTTCTGCCTCACATAAACACATCAATTAGGAGCAGTAATAGGCCATTCAGCCCCTCAAGTCTGCTTCACCATTCACTAAAATTATGGCTGATCTGTTAGTGTTTCCACACTCCTACCGGCTTTGAACCACCCAACAAGAATCTATCTACCTCTACATTCAATGCTTCCACGCCTTCAGAGAGAAAAAAAACTCTATCCTAAATCAATGACCCTTAATTCTACAACAGTATCCCCTACTCACAATGTCCACTTTGCCAAGGCCATTCAGGTTGCTATATAACAGAATTAAATCACTCCTCACTCTTCTACAATGACAACAAACCAATTCTATCTGACTGTTCCTCAGAGGACCACCTGTTCATTCCAAGTCCCAAACTTTAAACTTCCTCTAAACCACCTCCAACAAATTTACATTCACATATGCTATGGACCAGACCAGAATCCCTCGAAACATATTAAGAAGATAGCCTACACCTAACGTTTTCTTATTTTAAAGGTAAATGTGAGGTGCTGTGCTCCAGTTGCAATTCAAACAGTCAAACTACTTGACATTAAACACAAAACAATTTGTTCAAACACCACAGTTAAAATACAACAAAGGAAAGAGGAACTTAACTTTACTGGAAAACTTAACAGAATAATAGATTACTTTACTACTAAACAGTAACTGATCCAATATAGTAGCACCCCATAAACACATCCTTCAGAAGACAGGCGATCTCACATCCAACTCCTGTAGCAAACAGAGAACCCCCAGCTTTTGGCTGTAACGGAGAGAGGGGGTGGGAAATAGCTTTCACTTCTTCCAGATCCCAACGGCAACTGCTGAAAGCTAAACTAGAAATCCTGATTCTGTGGGAGTTTGACCACACCCAGTCAGGCTGCTTCTATTGTTCCAACTTAAAAGAAAAGCGCCAAGGCCTCACAAGCTGTTTATTCTATAGGCTCTGGTAGATTGCGCACCACTTCTGCCTTAACACTTCTCTTCAAATTAAAACAAAAGGACAAAATAAGTTCTTAAAGCCACAATATTGCATTAATGAGATCTACACTATTCGCCTCAACCTCTGGATGTGGGAGTGAGTTCCACATTCTCAGCGGTCTCTGGGTGAAGAAATTTATCCAAAAGTCTAGAATTAATTACTACCTTATGAGTCTTGTTCCGTAACCCCCAAACAAGTAGGGACACCTGTTCAACCGCCACCGTATTAAAGATCCATCACTTTAAAGAATTATGTCCAGAGAAACAAACTCTGGTCTAAAGTACAATCTCTCAGTTTTGATGTCACACCAATGTGGCTTTAATTTGCCCTCACATCCACAGCATCAGCTCAACTCACCTGCAAAATGGTCTAAAGCCAGATAAGTCCGTCCTGAAGAAGGCTACCGGTGTCGCTTCAGTGTGACTTTATGTCTTTGGTCCTGAAAAGAAACAGAAAGGAGTTGCATTTAGTCTCAAACTCTTACTTGCCTCGCTCAAGACACAGCTGTGTTTTACTTCACTTCCTCAGGACATAAAAACTGCTGGAAAGCTCAGCGACTGCTTCTCATGTTTAATAGCTCATGCAAAGAGAGTGGTGATCTGGAGTTCCTGCACACCGTGTGGTGGAAAGACACCCACAGAAGGGAATTCCAGGATTTTGACCCAGCGACAACGAAGGAACAGTCAATATATTTCCAAGTCAGGATGAGGAGTGTCTTGGACGGGAACTTGGAGGGGATGGTGTTCTCATTTACCTGCTGCGCTCATCCTGCTCGGTGACAGGAGTCACAATTTTGGAACTTGCTGTCGGAGAAGCCTTGATGATTTGCTGCAGTGCATCTTACGGATGGTATGTACTACTCCACTGTGGGTTGGTGGTGGAGGGAGTGAATGAATGCTGAAGGTGGTGGATGAGGTAATGCATGGTGTGGTTAAAATAGACATTAACACAGCAAGTGGGTGAAAAATCACAGAACTTTCAGAACTGCACTAATCTTCAACAACTCATATTTGTATTGTGGCTTTCCTGTACTAACAATGTAGTGTACAGACAGTCCTGAAGAGGACTGAAATACACCCCACACCTTCCACATGATACAAGAGGAGGTTCTGAGGCTGCGTGTAGCTGGTGGAGCTTCGAGAAAGGATGGTAAGATTTTCCTCTCAAGCGATCATCTGTTTGCCTCCGTCTTTGGCACCATTCTGTTGTAGCTCTCGCAGAAGTCCAATAGCCTGGCAAAGTTGCCCAGGTCAACTATGATCTGGCTGAGATCCAGATGTAGCAGGTACACTGGAACAAAAGTAGATCACCCAATCCCTTCCTACCCTATAACCTATTACTCCCAACAATTACATCAAATGTTACAACAAATCTGACTTATGGAGGCACGGTGGCCAGTGGTTAGCACTGCTGCCTCACAGTGTCAGGGACCCGAGTTCGATTCCTCCCTTGGGTGACTGCCTGTGTGGAGTTTGCATATTCTCCCCCCTGTCTGTGTGGGTTTCCTCCCACAGTCCAAAGATGTGCAGGTCAGGTGAACTGGCCATACTAAATTGTCCATAGAGTTAGGTGCATTAGTCAGGGGTAAATATAGGGTGGGGGAATGGGTCAGGGTGGGTTACTTTTTGGAGGGTCGGTGTGGACTCGTTGGGCTGAAGGGCCTGCTTCCACACTTTGGAGAATCTAATCTAATGATTGACTCATGATTGGCTAGAGCTGCCTACTTCAACTTAGCATAACCCCCTATTCCTTTCACACTCACGTGTTTATCTGGCTTCCTGCAGCCACTCCTGGTGATAGCAAGCTGAATCAACTCATGGGAACAGAAAGAGGTCAGTCACTCAGGTCATGGTTGGCCTGGATCTTAACACTATCTGCGTGTCTGTGCTGCCCAACAAAAATCTAAAACCTCTTCCTGACTCTTCAGAGTTCTGGCTATCCCTTTGGCATCCACTGTCTATGCTGAGGACAAATTTCCAGCCTTTCCGTTATGCCCGTTTAGAACAATGCTGACAAAAGTAACTTACTCCAGGCAACTGGATCCACAACAGCATCAGGTCTCATGAGGTGCACTGAGAAAGATTGAATGCTGCCTCCCACTACTTCCTTGCCCCCTCCTCCTCCTCCCAGAGCACCCCAGCCCCAATACCCATCCCTCCATGCTGCGCTTTGCTGCAAAGTACAGATAGCTGCAATGCCAGGTGAGGGGGCAGGAATGGGCACTTCCTCACGGCGTGCTCACACCAGCTGCCCCCCCCCACTCCCAGCCAACTCGAGGAGGAGTCACTCAACCGAGGTGGGGGGGACATAGGGCCTGAGGGTGGAAATGCATTCTTCTCAAGCGGAAGGTACTAACCATGAATCCTGTCGGTCACCCAAGAGTTTTCATCAAGCAAATCTTCTCCCAAAGCTAGCTCTGTCATATACTTATGATGTCACGTGTGACAAGCGAGGTTATTATGACATCGTTCCATTTATAGCCGCCTCTCTGTGACCTCACCAAGCTGCTCATCAGGGACACCGGAGACAGAGGGAGGCAGATGGAGGGATGCAAAGAGGGGCCAAAAGAAATGCAATGCTGGGGAGCATCAGCAAGTCAAATCATGACACACTGGAAGCAGGAAATCTGTTTAAAGTCTCTTCGACAATAGCTTTTTGTTAAAACTGACTCGTCTAATTACACACATGCACAGACCGACCTGCAAGACACACAATGGACACACGTACGTGGATATATGCATATGGACACACACACAGATGTGTACACACGCGGTCACATGCAGTTGCAGATACATTGACACATGCATGCAGAATCTATACACACACACACACACACATACATTACACATTCACATGGAACACGTGCATATAATCAAGATGTGTGGAAGTCAATTTGAGTCCTGTTGTTCTGTCATGAGATGGAAATTTCTGGCTCTCGGTCAGAAAACAACTGCCTAATATGCCAGTTTCTCTTCCCACTGCTTCTGCTAATATAGTACGTACTTTTGACATTTGGAAGAGGCATATCTGAACTGTGATGAGTATTTTCAAATTATAAATCAGTTAGATGACAGCTTTGCCCAAGCAAAGGCCATCAATTATTCTAATAGAACAGCTATTTTGATGTAAAGCTTTTCATTTTAGAAAAATCAATTTGGAATCTTTAAAATCAATATGTAATTTAGATAGATCCTGTCTTCAATTCAAAAGATTAAAGCTACAGAAAGATCGAAGATTATTAAAATATCCAATATATTAGATTCGGTTTGCAGGCCTGAAATCTGTTGCTAGTCTGAACAGCTGTGTATTTACTCTCTTAATCTAATTGCGCACTTTTTCAGGACACAGCAGATTAGGGATCTCTTTAACTACAATCACACACAAGAGACAGGAGACGGTGATATAGCGGTAATGTCACTCGACGAGTAATCCAGGGTTCCACACAAAGTGTCTGTGGTCGCAAGTTCAAATCCCTCAACGTATCTAGTAGAATTTAAATTTGGCTCATAATAAAACAAATCTGGAACAGAATATGGTCAGTAATGATTATCATGAACCATCTGTTCACTAATGCCCTTCAGTGGAGGAAATCTGCTGTCGCTACCTGGTCTTGCCTACGTGTGACTCTAGACCAACAGCAACGTGAAATGGCTGAACAGGTCACTTGGATCTAAAGCGATTAGCTATAGGCAACAAATGCTGGCCCTACCAGTGACCACTCACATCTCGTGACAGAAAAGATTCCACAAAATATTACTTGCTCTTGCATTAATAGCGCCTACTACACCAGGATCTCAGGGGGCACAGCTTCCGTCTCTGGGTCAGAGGATCTGTGGTTTCAACCTACTTGCAAGATGTCAGCACAAAATTCAAGCTGAGCTCCCTCGAGATGCACCGTCAGAGGAGAAGGATCTGTTAAGCAGGAGGCTCATCTGTTCTCGGAGGTGGACAAAAAGGACTCTTCATTTCACTGTGGGATTCTTCTGCCAATGCCCTGGGCCAATATTTATCCCTCAGACAATATCATTGAAATTTGACCACTTCTGTTTGTGGGAGTTTGCCATTTGCGAACTTCCTGCTGTGACTACACTTTAAAATTACAGCTTTGACTACACTTCAAAAGTGTATTGCCTGTAAAAATATTTTGGGACAATCTGAGCTTTTTTTCCAAAGATTAGATTCTCTAGTGTGCAAACAGGCCCTTTGGCCCAACAAGTCCACACTGACCCTCTGAAGAGTAACCCATCCCAACCCATTTCCCTCTGACTAAGGCACCCTGGGCAATTTAGCATGGCCAATTCACCTGACCTGCACATCTTTGGAATGTGGGAGGAAACCGGAGAGAATGTGCAAACTCCACACAGACAGTCGCCCGAGGCTGGGATCAAACCTGGGACCCTGGTGCTGTGAGGCAGAAGTGCTAACCACTGAGCCACCGAGCCACCTGTAAGGGAACTGTATAAATGCAAGTCTTCCCCTCGCTCTTTTTTTTAAAATTCCCTGCAGGTGCTCCTTCAGAGGAGGCTATGGCCTCTCTGGAGATCATATCTACGCCTTGCAAGGTCTCCTAAGGTGGTAGCTACCCTCTGTAATAGTTCTCAAAAACAAAGGAGCACAGTGGGAGTTTGTAAGGGCTGGGGCTGGGGCATTACAGAAAGTAATTTAAGGGGCACAGATGGGAACAAGGTGGGATCTGAGCAATATGTTTGTATTTTGGAGATATCTTGAGTATGGAGAGTCTTTAATATAAGCATATTTAATCCTTAATAGCAGTTCACTACATAAAGGCAGTCAGGTTTTTAAAATAAAACTAGTTCTGTTGGCATTTAGGTTAATTAAAAGCTTTTTTTGAAGTGTAAACCCCTCTCAGTGTCTTGCTGATTTGAGCTGAAAAAGTGACACAGGTTCTGCGTCTGTGCTGAGGGGGTATCGGTCTCTCCCAGAACAGTGTTACAAAGAAGTTTACAAATTTAGGGGGCGGCATGGTGGCACAGTGGTTAGCACTGCTGCCTCACAGCGCCAGGGACCTGGGTTCAATTCCCGACTCAGGCGACTGACCGTGTGGAGTTTGCACGTTCTGCCCGTGTCTGCGTGGGTTTCCTCCGGGTGCTCCGGTTTCCTCCCACAGTCCAAAGATGTGCGGGTCAGGTGAATTGGCCATGCTAAATTGCCCGTAGTGTTAGGTAAGGGGGTATATGTAGGGGTATGGGTGGGTTGCGCTTCGGCGGGTCAGTGTGGACTTGTTGGGCCGAAGGGCCTGTTTCCACACTGTAAGTAATCTAATCTAAAATAAAAAGTCACCAATTCTCCTGCAGTATCTGAGCCAATATTTCCCTCCTCGACCAGTATTACTAATTAACAGATCATCTTATCACACTGCTGCTTATGGGAGCTTGCTGTATACAAATCGGCTGCCAGACTGTTCACATTGTAACAGTGACTGAACAACAATGGCATTACCATTCAAGAATCCCCCACTATCAACGTTGGCCAAAAACTGAACTTGACCATCCGTGGCTACAGGAACAGGCCAGGCGCTGGAAATACAAGTGAGTGACACATTCCCAAAGCATGTCCACCATCTACAAGGCACTAGTCAGGAATGTGATGGAATACTCCCCACTTGCCTGGATGAGTGCAGTTCCAACAACACTCACAAAGCTCAATACTCTCCAAGACAAAACAGCCCACCTGATTGCCACCCCATCCACCACTCATTCCTTCACCACTGAAACTCAGTAGCAGCAATGTACATCATCTATAGCAACGCACCAAGACTCCTTCAACAGCCCCTTCAAAACCTACAGCCACTATCAGCTAGAGGAATAATGGCAGCAGCAACATGGTACACCAATACCCGCGCGCTCCCTTCCAAGCCCCACACCATGCTAACTGGGAACTACACTGGCCATTTCTTCACTGCCTCTGGACAGAAATCCTTGATCTTTCCCCCATGAGTGTCCCTACATCATACAAACTGCACAGACCAAGAATGCAGCTTACCCCCACCTTCATAACGAGAATTAGGGATGGCCATTGAATACTGGCCCAGCCAGCAACACGCTAACAAAGAAAAACCTTAAGAAAATCTCAATGGCTGCAAAGTACAAAATGTTCTAACCAGGCACGAAATAAACGCAAGCTCTTTCTAAATGACTAGATTAGGACGGGGTTGGCAAAACATAACAACATTCCTCAAATTATATCACCTATCAATTTACCTTGCTGAAAGTGTGTGTGTAAAGACTGGCTTACCTGGAATGCCTAAGTTAAAAGAGACGATCAGAGCTCACCCGAGTGCCAGATACTACCCAGAAACCTGCAGGTGCCTGTGGATGGTACAACTGCAAGCTGATTGCGTCCTCATAAGGAAACAGGGATAACATTGTTTGGAGATGAACAGCGTTGCAATTATCACAGCGTTTTTAACACAGTGAGAACATCACCAGAAACTTCACAGACAATAATCTGAAACCGAGCCACAGAAGGGTAGCCTGAATGTTTTAATAGCATCTGGAGGGGCAGCACGGTGGCTCAGCGGTTAGCACTGCTGCCTCACAGCATCAGGGACCTGCTTTGATCCCACCCTCGGGCAACTGCCTGCGTGGAGTTTGCACATTCTCCCAATGGTCTGCATAGGTTTCCTCCCACAGTCCAAAGATGTGGAGATCAGGATGGATTGGCCGTGCTAAGTTGCCCAATAGTGTCCAGGGATGTGACGGTTAGGTAGATTAGCCACAGGAAATTACTGGGAGACGGTAGAGGAATGGGTCTGGATGGAGTGCTCTTCAAAGATCGGTGTGGACTTGATGGACCCAAATGGCCTCCTTCTGAACAGTAGGGATTTTATGAATCCCAAGCAGCCTCACAGGAACATTAAGAAACATAATTTGAAAGCGAGACAAATAAGGAAAGCCTGAATGGAAGGTGTATGTTTTAACAGTAGCTGGAGGGATGAGACCATGAGTCAGAGGAGAAGTCCGGGGGGAAGAAATTCCAGAGCTTAGGAAATAATACACAGGATATTTAGGCCTCTGACCTCTACAGCTCCTGTTTCACGACAGAAATATTTTGTGTCAGGTTTCCTGGTGTCACTTTAATCCAACGAGATGGATTATTGTTTAAAAACGATGGGTTTAATCACAGCACAGAATATCTGGCTGAAATTAATTGGCAGTTTTCAAGGGTAAACCCTGTTTGATGTGAAAAGGGAACGCATCAAGTAACATAAATATATCGCCTTCAGTGATCTGTTTTGTAACTTTAGAATTGTAGGACACGGCACTGACACAGGCCAGTCCACCCATCTAGACAGTGCTGGCTCTTTTTCGCCGAGCTATCGCAATTTCTTCTCTCCCCTAATCCTTTTTCCCTTTCAGTCTTATTAAAGTGGCATTCATCAACCTTTCACCCTTGCAGGGGCTATATTCAGCATCACAATTTGCGGTGTAAAACATGAAAAAACTCTAAAATTACTTTAAATCTGCGCCTTTCTGTTGCCACCGGGTCAGTGACTGTCTGTTTAAACATTCAGAAACTGCGCTGAACCGTACGATCATATTTTTTTTTAAAACCATCACTACCTGAGGAAACCTTTCCTGCTCCCCCACATATTGGATGCACCCCTCATTCAACCTTATTAAACATCAGTTACATTCTCCACCACACCAGCGCTAACAGTCAGCGTGCTACAAGAGAAAAAGCATCCAACTATTAGCCAAAATGCCACCAGCATCTGTAACCATCAGCACCCACACCCTCTCAGCTCTCACCCGACTGCAACAAGAACAAAATCCGCAGATGTGCTGAGTGCTTGGCCCGGAATCAAACAGACACGCTGCAAAAACGTGAGCTGCCCATCAGCGTGCCCACTGGCAACACACCAACAGCCTCAGGTGTCACGTTCCAATAAACGCCTGCACATATTACTTGTCCGCCAATGACAGCAGCCGCAGAACGATTCCTCCTTCGCTTTGGTAATGTGGGAACCTGTTTGGCCACTCCCCGGCAAACCACTCTCTTCACGCGCTCTCCCAACGCGCCCCCCCCCCCCAACAACCCTGAGACACAAACAAAGCACACTACTTGTCAGTTTAAAGCCAGATTCTGCAGGAAAGCTCCGACACATCACAGAAGCAAGCCTCTCTTTAGCAGCCAAAAATACAATGAGTTTCTCCGGCTGCCTGCGCAGCTCAGATGGCCTGTCGAGTGATCACTGGGCCGAACAGAACATTCCAGCTTGTTTGTGCAGAGTCACCCAATGTCAACAGTAGGAATGCTGCAAACTACCTCAATGTCAATAGAGAGATTAAACCAGATTGCTTATTCCTCACTGCTACCCAATCAACCATATCCAGCAAAAATCTTGCGTGCGAGAAATGGGGAGGCTGTTTGGTTTAAGAAAGTAAGCAGCAGAGCAGGCAATATATTAATTTCCTCTCAGTGACGCTCACCTTGGGATAGCTGCTGCCAGCTGTGCCTTTGAAGCCTTTGTCTCAACTAAGAGAATTAGACATAAATGCCAGTGATGCTTCGGTTTGACAGGAGCTCAGTCAGTCCCCAGCTGCAGGAACAGTGCCCAGTTGTGGATGGCGCATCTCAGAAAAGCTTTTTACTGGGGGTGTGTGTGAGAGAGTGAGAGGGAGAGAGTGTCTGTGTGTGCACGCGTGTGTTAGAGAGAGAGAGAGACAGAGAGAGACAGAGACAGAGACAGAGAGAGAGAGAGAGAGAGAAAGACAGACAGAAAGAAAGAGAGACAGACAGACAGACAAAGAGAGAGAGAGAGAGACAGAGAGACAGAGAAAGTGAGTGAGTGAGTGCACGCATGAGAGAGACAGACAGACAGAGAGGGTGTCAGGGGTCAGTGACATTCACAGGACACATTGCTGCTCCTAATTCAAACATCTGTACGATCAGTAAATATCGTTCTCTTTATTATGATGGTAATCTCAAGTGCCTCCGTAGTCAGAGGAGAAATCTAGCAGAACATCCATCCATTCCTCATCGTTGCACACAGTCTCAGCTGCGGATCAGTGGGCGGCACTGTCACTTCCAAGACAGAAAGCTGCAGGTTGAAACCCACTCCACAAACCACAAAAAAAAAACCCCACTCTGAAGCAGTGGGTGAGATGCTGCTGCATTGCTGGGGCCTCTTTTCAGAATAGACACTGAATCTGGGTTCAGTCTGGTAGGCAGACAAGACCCAATGGGCAGTCTTTCAGAGAACACAAATCTGGCTAATTCTTATCCCTCAACAATAATCACTGAAATAAATCAACTTGCGAATGGCATGCTGATTTTTGTGGGAGTCTGCAGTGTGCGAATTGACTGCTGTGTTTCCTCTGCTACAACAGTTCATTTCAGTCAGAATTTTATTGGTTGCAACATGCAAGATCTGAGGGACTGGACAGGGGTGGGGATACGCTGGAGGTGATCTAGGGGACGTAGTTTAAGAATTTAAAAAATACCTTTTGAAGAAAGAGGCGAGAGTTTATTTTCTCTCAGAGGGTCAATCGAGCGTGGAGTTCCCTTCCCCGCGCTTGATGTTATTCAAAGTTGAGACTGATAGATTTTTTAGGCATTATGTGGTTTGGGGGACAGCTACCAATGTGGAGCTGAGACTACAATCAGCTCTTCCATGATCTTAATGTATGGTGTTGTTGGCATGAAGTGCCAACTGATCTAATTCTGCTCTTAATACTGTGCTCCAAGGGTTAGAAAAGCATTTTGAAATGTCTTGCAACCCCTCAGGTGTACCCCAGAGATCTCTTTCTTCCTGTGATTTTTGTTGGAAATTCAGAGAATTACAGAACTGTTACAAAGCAGATGGAGGCTGTTCAGCCCCAGCCTTGTCTGCACCTGGCTCTCTGAATCAACATTACAACTCTGAGTCACTCTCCTGCCTTTCCCCCATAACCAGAGATTTGTACTTAAATCATCAGGTAATTCCCTCTTGAATTTCCCTGAAGTACGGAGCTTCAACGAGAGCAGTTTCACACTCCATTGTGAGGCCTTCTTTCGTCAAACAGCGGGTCAACATGTCATTCAAGTGCCCAATCACAACTGATAAGCATGGAAGTGTGGACCAGGAGGGGAGAACATAGCACTCCATCTTAACCAGCTGTCACAGGAAAATCACGCCAACTCCAAAGATAACAAATGCCATTTGTACTAATTTCACTCAAAGAACACCAGGCTTAGTTTTAGCTGGACTCAATCTCAAATCTGTTTTTAATTAAAAGCAATGACTAAACATTAAACCCGCAAATTGTTCCCAGAAATAAGTTTTAAATAACTATGAATTCCCCAAGCTTCATTAGCTCAGTTCAAGGTTCAGCTCAATAGTACAGATCCAGGGCAGAGGAAGTGCATTAAAACGAGTATCGCAACTTGACACAAACTGCTTTAGCAGATCTCCTCAGCTTTGTTTAGATTCAAATTTTACCGTGGTGGGATTTGAACTCTGATTCCCAGAACATTAGCCTGCCTGAAGAAGGGCTAATGCCAGAAACGTCGATTCTCCTGCTCCTTGGATGCTGCCTGACCTGCTGCGCTTTTCCAGCAACACATTTTTCAGCTCGGATATCCAGCATCTGCAGTCCTCACTTTCTCCCTGTAGAGCTAGCTAGCCTAGTGACATTACCACTACGTCACCAAATCCTCAGCATCCTGCTCCATAAACATCAGGTTATCCAAAACTTTCTGCTCCCCCATCCTAAATCGCGCTGAATCACATTGGCCCACCTTCACACTCTCCATTGTGCTCACTGACCTACATTAGCTTCCAGTTCCGCTAAAAACTTTAAAATTCTCATTGCTAATCTTACCCTCTCTCACACTGCAACCTCTTCAGACCCAGTGGGGGGAGGCTGGGATACTCATGCTGCAGACTCTCATAAGAGACATCACAGTGACGAGCACAGCCCTTTCAATAACCTGTTTATGGAGAGCGTCTGCAAGATTTGGCAGTTTCTTTCAGCATGTTGAACTCCGCATCTTCAGCAGCCACAACTCAGAAATCAACATGGTGCCCAGGCTCAGGGGCAAAGGAATAGGGGTTAGGATCCCCTCAGGAGAGACTCGAAACATTAGCTTGCATTATCTCCAGGGATGCTGCCTGACCTGCTGTGATCTCTAGCATGTTTTGTTTTCAGTACAGATACCAGCATCTGCAGTAATTTGCTCTTGCATCTGCATAGCATCTTTCACAACCTTGGCACTTCCCAAAGTGCCTCCAAGCTTTAACAATTCTGAAATACAACCAGCCGTTTGCACGTAGCAGGCTTTTGGATAATCCTTCTTTGTGAAGGGTTGTGGATACTGGAGAGAACTCCTTTGCCTTTCTTTGAAAAAATGTGGCTGGATCATTCATACCCACCCAAGATGGCAAATGGGGAGATGGGGCATTGTGGTAATGACGTTGAATGAGCAATTGAGAATCCCAGGCTAATATTCTTGGGATTGGGCTCCTATACCACCATCGAGAGTGGGGTGCTGGAAAAGCACAGTACATCAGGCAGCATCCGAGGAGCAGGAGAAATGACGTTTCAGGCAAGAGCCCTTCAGCAGGAATGCGGGCCTCATTCACGTTGAAGGGCTCCTGCCCGTAATGTTGATTTTCCTGCTCCTCGGATGCTGCCTGACCTGCCGTGCTTTCCCAGCACCACACTCTCGACTCTGATCTCAAACATCTGCAGTCCTCACTTTCTCCTTCAGTCCAAGCTGACCACAATCTCAAATCTGCCATCTTTGCCAAGTTGAGCGTATAATGTGATTCTCTCTTAAGTGGCTCCTGGGCTATTAGGAATGAGCAATCAATGCCGATCTAGGCAGCACCGCTCACATGTCATGAACATATAAAACGATAGGGGCGTCTGTTTAAAGCTTCATGAAACATTACCATCTCTGATTGTGTGGTGCTCCCTCAGTACTAGCACAAAGATGTAGGTGATAGGAGACATGGACTGTGGGTGTACCTAACAGGTACGAACACCCACAGAGCTGTTAGGGATCTTGATCGAAGCGACAGTGAAGGAACAGCTGATTTGGTTTGAAGTGTGGATGGCTTTGAGAGGAACATGGAGGGTGGTGATCCTAGGTACAGAATCCCTGCAGTACTGAAGGCTATTCGGCCCATCGAGTCCACAACGACCCTGCAAAGAGCATCGCACCCAGACTCACCCCCTATCTTACACTGCCCAGGGTTAATCCATGGAGCCTGCATACGCCTGGACACTATGGGGCAATTTATGGTTCCACTGAACCTGCACATCTTTGGTCTGAGGGGAAACCGGAGCATCCGAAGGAAACCCATGCAGACGCAGGAAGAACTCCGCATGTACAGTTGACCAAGGGTGGAATCGAACCCCAGTTCCTGGCGCTGTGAGGCAGCAGTGCTAACCACTGAGACCTTGTATCTGCTGCCTCCATCCTTCCAGTTGGGTCAGAGGTCACACACTTGGGATGGAGCATTAACCAAGGACGGGACTCAAACACATAACCATCTGACTCAGCAGTGACAGTACCAGCCTCTGAA
The DNA here is from genome assembly GCF_020745735.1 of Hemiscyllium ocellatum. NCBI lineage: Eukaryota > Metazoa > Chordata > Chondrichthyes > Orectolobiformes > Hemiscylliidae > Hemiscyllium > Hemiscyllium ocellatum. Next base: position 9,872,036 of record NC_083444.1, on the reverse strand, counting down.
GTACAGGTACAGAGCGGCATATGACAATGGGCAGGTTACCCAGAATTCAGGAGTCAAAGCCACTCTGTTGAAGCTTAATTTGAGATTTGCTTTTTGTAAATGGAGCAGACAAATTATCTACAAAAATCATACAAAACCCTACAGGGGGCTCACGGAAGTTCTCACTTGACCTGCCCTATATTTACAATAGCCCAAACTATTAGTATCACAGGAGAGGAACTAGCAAAACAGGACACATACTGGAGCAAGAGTGTGGTGCTGGAAAAGCACAGCAGGTCAGGCAGCATCAGAGGAGCAGGAGAATCGATGTTTCAGGCAAGAACCCTTCATCAGGATTCCTGATGTTTCTGATATTTCTGAGGAAGGGCTCTGGCCAGAAATGTTGATTCTCCTGCTCCTCGGATGCTGCCTGACCTGCTGTGCTTTTCCAGCACCACACACTCCACTCTGATCTCAGCATCTGCGGGTCCTCACTTTTTCCTAGGACACGTATACTGGCAGCAATGAACATTAAATACAATAATGCTAGCGGAAACACGCTGGAAGTAAATTCAAAAAGGCATTCTGCTGCTGTACAGCTCCGTAAAGGCTTTAGTAACCAGAAGAGATTTGGACTAAGAAGATTACCTTACAGAGTGCAGACGCCATTCTAAAAGAAAAATACCGTGGATGCCTGGAGTCTGAAATAGGATTTTTAAAAAATTGCTGGAAAATCTTAATCCAGACAGAGAAAGAGAGTCTACTTTTTAAGTTGATGACCTGTCATCACAGCAAAACTGAAAGGACATCAATCAGAAATGCAAACTCTGCTTCTCTCCACAGATGCCACCAAACTGAAAATGGATTGCTGGAAAAGCGCAGCAGGTCTGGCAGCATCCAAGGAACAGGAAATTCGACGTTTCGGGCATAAGCCCTCCTGATGAAGGGCTTATGCCCGAAACGTCGAATTTCCTGTTCCTTGGATGCTGCCTGACCTGCTGCGCTTTTCCAGCAATACATTTTCAGCTCTGATACTCCAGCATCTGCCGACCTCACTTTCTCCTCGAAGATTTTAATCTACTGCGAATACAGATGCCACCGAACCTGTTCAGATTTCCTCTGCCAACTCTTGCTCTCGGCTTTAAGTGTGGAACGTGGTATCAGGAGCAGTTGCTGAGGTGTGACACAGATTCCTCTAGGGAGGAGCCAGATTAACGTATGCAGCGGAAAAGGAGGATATGCTGACAGGGAGAAATGAAAGGGATGGAGAAGAGGGAGGCAGCTCAGGTACAGTATAACCACCAGCACAGAGCAGATGGGCCCAATGGCCCACGTCTGCGCTGGAAACTGCAGACCTCAAAATGGAACAAAAGGGACCATATTGAACAGATTTTCTATTTTTGCTGTCAGTGCATCTGATCAGGGAATAGTCAGTGGTTTTGTGCAGGGCTGGAGGTACAGGAAGGAGTGCGGATGTACACAAACTGGGTTGAGGTGGTGTGGAGCTGAATTAACACTGGCATAGGCCAGACCAAGCCAGGGTGGTGATGCTCCCATGGTTCCCAAGGACTTTTGAGATTGATCGCCTGACCTGTGCAGAAGAGGTGTCAAACAGAAGCCAGGGCTTTTTCCCCCAGATGGAGAGCAAATGGGAAACATGCAAACACTTTTCCCCCAAATCAGTCGGCAGCCTTACGCACACAGCAAGCCGCAGCCATCAATGACTGCCTACTGCACTCTGAGATAGGGAGTCACATCAGTGCAGGCAAATTACAGAGCTAGAAGGATTACTCAAGGATAGAATAATCTTTCCACTGGCTCAGTGAATTGAAGCTCTCAAGAACCGCGCAAGTTCCGGGCCTGATTGAATACCTGATGCTTTCAGTCTCAACAGCTTCTCAATCAGCAGCCTTCAGTGTGCAGGTTAACACTAACCTATACCCGAGACCATATCCATTTAGAAGTGGTGCTCTGAAACAGAGTTGGTGCAATGCTACAGCACACTGACACTCCAGAGTACGACAGAACTGAGAGACAGGCCGTGGGTCTACTGTTAAGAGGGACTCACTTCCTGACACCCAAAAGCTGTGAACTATCTCCAAGATACAAGTCAGGTGTACGATTAGATTAGAATAGATTCCCTAGAGTGGAAACAGGCCCTTCGGCCCAACCAGTCCACACCAACCCTCCGAGGAGTAACTCACCCAGACCCATTTCCTTCTGACTAATGCATCTAACACTGTGGCCAATTTAGCACAGTCAATTCACCTGACCTGCACATCTTTGGACTGTGGGGAGGAAACCAGAGCACAGGGAGGAAACCCACGCAGACATGGCGAGAATGTGCAAACTCCACGCAGACAGTTGTCCGAGGCTGGAATCGAACCTGGAACCCTGGCGCTGTGAGGCAGCAGTGCTAACCACTAAGCCACCGTGCTGCCCACTTGTACAGCTGAGTCATTCATTGATCGGTGATACCTCACCAAAAAAAAAAGAGGACGACTCTCTTCCACCTTCCAGTTGAGTTTGTCGGTGGCTGTATTGATCAACATGGCTACCGCAGGCTCTGTTATACTTGGGGCGGATGGTAGTCACAGTAGGGGTGGGTGTGGCAGCATGCTCCATTTGCTGTTTCCGCCTGCCGTTTTTCCCCATCAGCAAGTGCTCGACACCTTCCTGGATGTTGCTCTGCCACTTTGGACGGTCTTGGGCCAGTGATTCCCGGATGCCTGCAGGAATGCCGCACTTTGCCAGCGAGGCCTTGAGGGTATCACTGAAGCACTTCCTTCAGTGGGGCCCGCATGCCACTTCGAAGCCAGGAGTCTTGGGTTGGTCACATGGACGACGTGCCCAGGCCTTCGTAGCCAATTGAAGGCGGTCAGAGCCCTGCCTCAATGCCGAGGATGGGTTAGACTGGTGCTGGAAAAGCACAGGAGGTCAGGCAGCATCTGAGGAGCAGAAGAATCCGACGTTTCGGGCAAAAGCCCTTCATCAGGAATGAATGAATGGTGCTTTTCCAGCACCACTATAACCTTGACGATGATCTCCAGCACGTGCAGTTCTCACTTTCACCTCAATGCTGAGTATGTTGGTCTGATTGAGGACACTGGTGTTGCCGCATCCTTCTTCCTAGCAGATTTGCAGAATCTTGCACAGGCAGCATTGGTACAGATTCAACAACACTCAAGATGTTCATCGCCATCAAGGGCAAAGCAGCCCGCTCATTCAGCATCTCATCCCCTCCATTTCTGATGTTCAATGGCAGCAGTGAGTAATATTAACTCACTGAACTTCCTCCAATAGCACCTTCCAAACTGATGTCTCTTAACAGCTGAATTTCACTTGCCACTTTTCTAGCCACTCCTGTCCATGTCCTTTTGAAGCTCTGTGCCAGCTTCCTCACAGTTCTCAAAAGCTCTACAACTTAAGCAAATGCTCAAATTGTACCCTGTGCACCTATCAGTAATACTCAAAGGAGGGGCAAGGATCCCCACTAAAACCCCTGGAGCCCCACTCCAGGCTGGGCAAAAAAAACACCCATTAACCACTAGTCCTGGTTCCCTGTCACCAGATGATCATGACAGGAACGTCGATTCTCTTGCTCCTCAGACGTAACCTGCCCTGGCTGTGCTTTTCCAGCAACACACACTCTTCCCTGTCATCACTGGAGATCAACTGAGCGTGGGCATCTGTAAGAATGGGTGATGATGCCTTTTGTGGTGGAACAGTCCATTGGTACACACTTCAGTCCGTAAACAAAGTGTGACCCTTTGGTAGAGAGCCTTCAGCAGCACCGAGGGTCCCCAGGACCTGCTACTGCTACAGTGTGCGGTATCAACTGATTTGGGATCAACTGTACTTTCAATTGAGCTCCGAGCCGGAAGGTTGTGGGTCCCAGAGACTCAAGTGCAAACTCCAGGTCTACATTTTAAGAACAGGACTGCAGGAGTGTTGCAGTTTCAGAGATGCTGCCTGGACTGGAGGGCTTGCCTTATAAAGAAAGGTTGACTAGGCTCGGACTTTTCTCTCTGGGGAGAAGGAGGGAGAGAGGAGACCTAATCGAGGTGTGCAAACTAATGAGAGTAATAAATAGAGTCAATAACCAGAGACTTTTCCCCAGGGTAAGATTGAATGGTACAGGAGGTCATAGTTTTAAGATATTAGCAGAAAGGTATAGAGGAGACGTCAGAAGTAGGTTCTTTATGCAGAGAGTTGTGAATGTATGGAATGCGTTGCCAGCGGTGGTGGTGGAAGCAGAGTCATTAGGGACATTTAAGGGACTGCTGGACACGCACATGGATAGCAGTGAGTTGAGGGGTGTGTGTAGGTTAAGTTACCATATTTTACATTAGATTAAATCTCAGCACAACATCATGGGCCAAAAGGCCTGTTCTGTGCCATACTTTTCTATGTTCTATGCTATCATTCAGATGAGAAGTTATCATTCCCAGGTGACAGCAGAGACTGCACCTCATCAGCACCAAAGCAACATGGAGCGTCCCGTGTTCACAGGAAGAGGCGCTGTACAAACACACATTTCATCTTTCCCTTTTTATATTTAAAAAAAAAACACAACTCAAAAGGAAATGAAGGCCACGAGACACACGCGCACACTGTGAATGCAGTTTACACACAACGTTGCTTTGGAAACACTCGCAACCTGCAGTCATCACAGCGCGTGTGTGTGTGTGTGCACGTGTTGTGTGTCAGTCATCAGTGTGCGTGTAAGCGCGCATGCAATGGGGGGGTGGGAAAGAAGAGGAAAGGGGATGGGGGAAGAGAAGAGGAAAGAGGATGGGGGGGGAAGAGAAAAGGGGTTGGGGGGAGAGAGAGAGGATGGGGGCTGGGGGGGCGAGAGGGGATGGGGGCTGGGGGGGGCGAGAGGGGATGGGGACTGGGGGGGGGCGAGAGGGGATGGGGACTGGGGGGGGCGAGAGAGGATGGGGGCTGGGGGGGGAGAGAGGATGGGGGCTGGGGGGGGAGAGAGGATGGGGGCTGGGGGGGGAGAGAGGATGGGGGCTGGGGGGGGAGAGAGGATGGGGGCTGGGGGGGGAGAGAGGATGGGGGCTGGGGGGGGAGAGAGGATGGGGGCTGGGGGGGGAGAGAGGATGGGGGCTGGGGGGGGAAGAGAGGATGGGGGCTGGGGGGGGAAGAGAGGATGGGGGCTGGGGGTAGAGAGGATGGGGGCTGGGGGTAGAGAGAATGGGGGCTGGGGGGGGAAGAGAGGATGGGGGCTGGGGGGGGAAGAGAGGATGGGGGCTGGGGGGGGAAGAGAGGATGGGGGCTGGGGGGGGAAGAGAGGATGGGGGCTGGGGGGGGAAGAGAGGAGGGGGACGGGGGGGAAGAGAGGAGGGGGACGGGGGGGAGAGAGGAGGGGGACGGGGGGGAGAGAGGAGGGGGACGGGGGGGAGAGAGGAGGGGGACGGGGGGGGGGACGGGGGGGGGAGAGAGGAGGGGGACGGGGGGGGAGAGAGGAGGGGGAGAGAGGAGGGGGAGAGAGGAGGGGGAGGGGGACGGGGGGGGGGACGGGGAGGGGGACGGGGAGGGGGACGGGGAGGGGGACGGGGAGGGGGACGGGGAGGGGGACGGGGAGGGGGACGGGGAGGGGGACGGGGAGGGGGACGGGGAGGGGGACGGGGAGAGGAGGGGGACGGGGGAGGAGGGGGGGGGTGGGGGAGGAGGGGGATGGGGGGAGGAGGGGGATGGGGGGATGGGGGATGGGGGGATGGGGGATGGGGGGAGGAGGGGGATGGGGGGAGGAGGGGGATGGGGGGAGGAGGGGGATGGGGGAGGAGGGGGATGGGGGAGGAGGGGGGTGAGGGGGAGGAGGGGGATGGGGGTGGGGGGATGGGGGGGTGGGGGGGGAGGGGGATGGGGGGATGGGGGGGTGGGGGGAGGAGGAGGATGGGGATGGGGGGGTGGGAGGAGGATGGGGATGGGGGGAGGAGGAGGAGGATGGGGATGGGGGGAGGAGGAGGAGGATGGGGATGGGGGGAGGAGGAGGATGGGGATGGGGGGAGGAGGAGGAGGATGGGGATGGGGGGAGGAGGAGGAGGATGGGGATGGGGGGGAGGAGGAGGAGGATGGGGATGGGGGGGGAGGAGGATGGGGATGGGGGGGGAGGAGGATGGGGATGGGGGGGGGGGGAGGATGGGGATGGGGGGGAGGAGGAGGATGGGGATGGGGGGGAGGAGGATGGGGATGGGGGGAGGAGGAGGATGGGGATGGGGGGAGGAGGAGGAGGATGGGGATGGGGGGGAGGAGGATGGGGGGGAGGAGGATGGGGGGATGGGGATGGGGGGGAGGAGGAGGAGGATGGGGATGGGGGGGAGGAGGATGGGGGGGAGGAGGATGGGGGGATGGGGATGGGGGGGAGGAGGATGGGGATAAGTCAAGGGAATTTGAGTGAATGATGATGTTGTTGTTGCTGGGGGGGGGGGGGGGCACCCATCCCTCTATGCTCCCTGGCACAGCTGCTGCTTCTCTTGGTGAGGGAGGCGGGGGGAGGACAGCATCTTCCTCCTGCCCCCCCCCCCCCCCCCCGGGGTCCCAGGGCCGGGGCTGAGCTGCCTCCTCGACGCCGGGGCCTAACGTTCAGGCTCCGGGGGAGAAAATCAATCGAGGTCCGCTGACCCCCCCTGTATTCAGGATGGGTTTTGTTTCGGATGTGTGTATTGCGGGGCGGAGAGAAATAACCCCAGGCCCTGGTTAGCGCTTAACTAGCGCTTAACCAGCTGGTGATCTGCTGGTGGTCAATGATAACCAGCTTCGCCGCTTACCCCCCTCCCGAGGGTCACGGGGATTGTATTATTATTGGAAACAGAGGGTGGGGGTGCTGGTTTCGCTAGTTATGTCGCTAGTTAAGGGGGTTAACTAGCGCCCCCCGCCGTTCCCACTCACCGAGCGCCGCCGCCGTCTCGAGCTGGAGCCGACATCGAGCGCGAGCCTTCCCGCTCCGCCCCCCCCCCTCCCGGGGATCACTCCGCCACCGTCAGACGTCCCCCTGACGTCATGACGTTGCACGTCCCACACACACCCCACCCCCAAACTCCACCTCTGGGACTGTATCCATACGCCCCGTAGCCAGGAGGGGGAACTCCAAACACACTCAGTGAGGATTTCACCCACGTGACCAACAATGACCCCCCCCCCACCTCCCAACAACAAAATTGGCCATCACAACTGTGACCCCCCCCCCCAAACCAAACTTGGCCATCACCAACAATTATCTCCCAACCCACTCCAAAGTTGGACATCACCAATAATTTTCCCTCAACACACTCTAAAGTTGGACATCACCAACAATTCCGCCCCCCCAACCCACTCCAAACTTGGTCATCACCAACAATTATCTCCCAACCCACTCCAAACTTGGGCCATCACCAACAATTATCTCCCAACCCACTCCAAAGTTGGGCCATCACCAACAATTATCTCCCAACCCACTCCAAAGTTGGGCCATCACCAACAATTATCTCCCAACCCACTCCAAAGTTGGGCCATCACCAACAATTATCTCCCAACCCACTCCAAAGTTGGACATCACCAACAATGACCCCTGACCCCATTCCAAAGTTGGCCATCACCAACAATTCCACCCCCCCCAACCCACTCCAAACTTGGTCATCACCAACAATTATCTCCCAACCCACTCCAAAGTTGGACATCACCAACAATTATCTCCCAACCCACTCCAAACTTGGGCCATCACCAACAATTATCTCCCAACCCATTCCAAAGTTGGACATCACCAATAATTTTCCCTCAACACACTCTAAAGTTGAACATCACCAACAATGACCTCTGACCCCATTCCAAAGTTGGCCATCACCAACAATTCCGCCCCCCCAACCCACTGCAAAGTTGGCCATCACCAACAGTAACTCCCCCAATCCACTCCAAACTTGGGCCATCACCAACAATGATTTCCCCCCCTCCCCCAACCCACTCCAAGGTTGGCCATCACCATCAACTCCCCCCACTCCCTGTAACCTCCCGTCCAAATACAGATAGACAGGAAGTGCATCTCGCCCATTGGGCACACATCCTTCCTTCAGTACCCACGACCACTAAAGTTTACCATTTCCAACAACTCACTGCAGCAGCCCCTTCCTCCAAACCACACTGCTTCCCTACCCTCCCCACACCCGCCCCCCCCAAACTTTTTCTGAGCTTCCCAAACTTAACTTTATGCTCCTGCCTCTACTGTAACATTCTATCCCCATCTCCATAGTGTTAGCAATGCCCATCAGCCACCATCTCCTGCACCACTCACCACGCTGTGTATTCTTGGGTCGGTTCTTTCTAAACCTTTTTTCTCATGTGCACTCCCCTTCCCCCCCCCCCCCCCCCGCCCTCCCCCGGTGCCCATTACACCTTACTCCCATTTGTCCCCCCCTCCCATCATCTCCCCATTTCTCCTCATTTTCCCACACCCGTTCCAGCAATCGGAATTAGTTTTGCCAATAACCCACGATCCAGATTGTAACCTTTGTTCCAAAGCTCCATCCACCCTGACCCCCATTCAGAGGTTCAGAATTAATTTATTGCCAACTCATGCCACTCACAACATGACCCCTCCCCTGTGCCAATTCCAAGAGTTGACATTAAAGTCCCCAGCAACATTGATCGATGAAGACCCTTCCCAGAAGGAAAGTAACATAAAATTTGAGATTCATCTTCAAGCTAGTAGGAGTAGTAAATTATTATCTCAAGTATGATGTTCCCCCATTATACTTTCCCCATGCAGGCAAATGGATTGTTCGGGTTCAGCCATTACTGCCATCAGCGCTGGTAACCAGATCTCAAACAATGACAAGACAGGAAAGAGACAGCCAGCTTAGTTGGCATGGTGTTAAGACAGTAATCTCTCCCTCTATATCGGCAAAATGAAGGAGCTGGTCATCAACTTCAGGAAACGGAGTGGAGGATACACTCCTGCCTGGATCAATGGTGCTGAGATGGAGGTGGTTGAGAGCTTCAAGATTTTTCATGTACCCATTCAGATTCCTTTTCAATGTTGTATTGTACCAGCCTCCACCATTTCCTCTGTCAGCTCATTCCATACACACACCACCCTCTGCATGAAAATGTTGCCCCTTAGTTCTTTTTTCAATCATTCCCCTCTCATAGAGATGTACAGCATGGAAACAGATCCTTCAGTCCAACCCTATCCATGCCCGTCATGATTTTATAAACCTCTATAAGGTCATTCCTCAGCCTCTGATGCCCCAGGGAAAACAGCCCCAACCTATTCAGCCTCTCCCTACAGCTCAAACCATCCAACCCTGGCAAAATCCTTGTCAATCTTTTCTGAACCCTTTCAAGTTTCACAACATCCTTTGGATAGCAGGGAGACCAGAACTGAACAGTATTCCAAAACTGGCCTTACCCATGTCCTGTTGCTCTTCTCTCCTCCGCTGTTCCTTCAATCACTACTTCACGTCGGTCACGTGCTTCGGGGCCTTGGTCATGGACCTCTGTCACTCCTGCGGCCTCCACATTGGAGCTAGAGCCACGGGCCTGGGGATGTGTGAGCTCTGTACTTCCTGTTCCCTGTCCAACACTCCTCCAGACGCTATCACCAGTCCACCCGTCCACGCTTCTCTCGGACACTGTTGCTCCCTCAGGTACCCAGGCCTAGCTGCAGACCTGGAGCCTCGACCTAGCCTGCGAGTCCAGGCCTGGTGGGAGGTCAGGAAATTCGACGTTTCGGGCCAGAGCCCTTCATCAGGAATGAGTTTCCTCATTCCTGATGAAGGGCTCTGGCCCGAAACGTCGAATTTCCTGTTCCTTGGATGCTGCCTAACCTGCTGTGCTTCAACCAGCAACACATTTTCAGCTCTGATCTCCAGCATCTGCAGACCTCACTTTTTACTGGTGGGAGGTCAGCCCGGGACCTGCTCTTCGTTCGCCTGTGGGACCCCGAGCTGGGGTGAGTTACTGCGCCTGTTTCATAGAAGAACCTCAACCTATTTCACTTTCCTTGACTATCTCCTTAGCCATGCATTTTCCTGAACAGCTTTGCTTTAGCTCCTCTCCTGTGGTGTCCCTTCACAGGATGTCAGCGACCGGAGGAACAGGGCAAACAGGAACAGCACTTTCAAAATGGGGGCGTTCAAAACTCACATTCCTTTTCATCACTCCTCCGTGGGATGTGAGTAACGCCAACATTTATTGCTCCATCCGTGCTAACCCTGGAGGAGGTGAGCCATGTCCCTGTAACACTGCAGTCCCTGGAAGGTAGGGACACCCGCTGTGCTGTTGCAAAGAGGACGCTGGCATTTTCTGACCGGCAATGGCAATACGGTACCCAGAACACAGGCTGAAACTTGAAAAGGTGATGATCAGAAGCTGGGAGAAGTATGGACGAGGGTCTCATCAGCAGATGAGCTGGGCATTTGAGAAAGGACGTACTGGCACTGAGGAGAGTGGGGAGGTGCAGAGGAGATTGATCCCGGAGTTGAGAGGGTTGCTTATGAGACCAGGACTATACTCATTGTAATTTGGAACAATGAAGTGGGGAGATCCTTCAAAACATGTAAAATGCTGAAGGGAATAGGTAAGCCAGAAGCAGGGAGGTTGTTTCCACTGGCGGTGAAACGAGAACGAAGGGGCATAGCCTCAAATTAAAGGAGGGGGGGGGGGGGGGGAGGGAGTAGATTTAGGACTGAGCTGAGGAGAAACTTCTTCACCCAAAGGGCTGTGAATCTGTGGAAGCAGTTGAGGCTAAATTGTTGAGTGTCTTTGGAATTCGAATGTTTTAGAATTAGGTTTATTGTCACATGCACTTGAGTTACAAAAGGGCAGGAGTACAGTGAAAAGATTTTGGAACAGTAAAGGAATTAAGGGTTAGGGTGAGGGGGGGGGGGCGGGGTAAGCGGAGCTGAGTCCAAGAAAAAGATCCGCCATGATCTTATTGAATGGCAGGGCAGACTCAATGAGCCAAATGGCCTCCTCCTGCTTCTAGTTCTTATGTGACAAAGGTAGAGGCAGGAGGCCGATGTTTAGCACAAATCTGTTCTCCTCAAAAAATTCCTTTGCTCTCTATTGGGAAAGACATCATATTTGGAGTTGCTCCTTCATTACATAATCGAAACATTGTTGTGGTATTACCTCCATTTTAACTCAGCACCATAACCTCCGCCAGCGATAAGCAACTCCCTTAGACAATCCGCCAGTGATATTTTAATCTCTTTTAATGAGCGACACCAACTGTTTGGTGATGAAGCAAAGTTTCAGTTGAAAGATCCCTCATTCCTTACAGGAGCACAAGGCATTAAAGGCCATTCGGCCCGCTTCAGCTTCACTTCCATGTGCAGAGCAGTGAAACATTTGTAATGTTACCACCAACAGCACTACCTTAGGTACAAGGTACCTCGGTACAGATGCTTAAGTATTTGGTATAAAATAGATAATAAAAAGAAATCCAGAGTAAGAATAAAAAGAAAATTTTTTTTAAAAAAGTATTCTATTTACAGTGCTTCCACCCCAGTCCCTGCCAGCACTGACCGCATCAGGCAGGACATCCAGACCACACCGGGCCGAGTGTCCAGACTGCACCGGACCACGCCTCTGAGCCACACGAGGACGATCTTCCAGACCGCACCGGGCCGAGCCTCCAGGCTGAGCCTCTGGCCACAACAGGCCAAGCCTCCGGACCACAACAGCCCAAGCCTCCGGACCGCACCAGGCTTCAAAACTCGAGGTCTTGCTTCCAACCTGCAAAGGGCCTTGCCTCCCACGCGACAGCCTCCTGTCCGGGCCTCGCCTTCCCCAAAACGGCCTCCTGTCCGGGCCTCGCCTTCCCCAAAACGGCCTCCAGCCCGGGCCTCGCCTTCCCCACAACGGCCTCCAGCCCGGGCCTCGCCTTCCCCACAACGGCCTCCAGCCCGGGCCTCGCCTTCCCCACAACGGCCTCCAGCCCGGGCCTCGCCTTCTCCACAACGGCCTCCAGCCCGGGCCTCGCCTTCTCCACAACGGCCTCCAGCCCGGGCCTCGCCTTCCCCAAAACGGCCTCCTGTCCGGGCCTCGCCTTCCCCAAAACGGCCTCCAGCCCGGGCCTCGCCTTCCCCACAACGGCCTCCAGCCCGGGCCTCGCCTTCCCCACAACGGCCTCCAGCCCGGGCCTCGCCTTCCCCACAACGGCCTCCAGCCCGGGCCTCGCCTTCCCCACAACGGCCTCCAGCCCGGGCCTCGCCTTCCCCACAACGGCCTCCAGCCCGGGCCTCGCCTTCCCCACAACGGCCTCCAGCCCGGGCCTCGCCTTCCCCACAACGGCCTCCAGCCCGGGCCTCGCCTTCCCCACAACGGCCTCCAGCCCGGGCCTCGCCTTCCCCACAACGGCCTCCAGCCCGGGCCTCGCCTTCCCCACAACGGCCTCCAGCCCGGGCCTCGCCTTCCCCAAAACGGCCTCCTGTCCGGGCCTCGCCTTCCCCAAAACGGCCTCCAGCCCGGGCCTCGCCTTCCCCACAACGGCCTCCAGCCCGGGCCTCGCCTTCCCCACAACGGCCTCCAGCCCGGGCCTCGCCTTCCCCACAACGGCCTCCAGCCCGGGCCTCGCCTTCCCCACAACGGCCTCCAGCCCGGGCCTCGCCTTCCCCACAACGGCCTCCAGCCCGGGCCTCGCCTTCCCCACAACGGCCTCCAGCCCGGGCCTCGCCTTCCCCACAACGGCCTCCAGCCCGGGCCTCGCCTTCCCCACAACGGCCTCCAGCCCGGGCCTCGCCTTCCCCACAACGGCCTCCAGCCCGGGCCTCGCCTTCCCCACAACGGCCTCCAGCCCGGGCCTCGCCTTCCCCACAACGGCCTCCAGCCCAGGCCTCGCCTCCCACGCGACAGCCTCCTGTCTGGGCCTCGCCTCCCACGCGACGGCCTCCAGTCTGGACTCCGCCTCCTCCATTTCCATCCGAGTAAGTTTAAAAACTTTAAAAAATACACAGAAAAGAAAAGGAAAACAAAATCGGATAGAGTGGACAAGCTTAGACACGGGAGGCCCGCACAACTGCCACAACATTCACACTGATCTCAGTGGATCTTCCACCTCAGCTCTGAATTCCCATCATTCCTTGCTATGGATATACCACCCTCTACATGAAAACATTACTCCCTTTTAAATCTTTCCCCTCTCACATTAAACCCACGTCCTATAATTTTGGACTCGCCTCCTCTGGGGAAAAGAATCTTGGCTATTTACCCTATCCATGCCCCTCATGATTTTATAAACTGCTATAAAGGTCACTCCTCAGCCTCCGACGCTCCAGGGAAAATAGCCCCAGCCTTTTCAACATTTCCCTATCGCTCCAACCCTCCAACCGTGGCAACATCCTTTCATATCTTTTCAGAATCCTTCTTGAACAATTGCAGTCCACGTGTTGTGGGTTGCCATCCTGAGGAAGGGAATTCCAGGATTTTGATCCGAGGACACTGAAGGAATGGTACATTTCCATGTCAGGGAGGGGAGTGGCGCAGAGGGCAACCTGCAGGGGGCGGTGTTTCCACTGACTGTCTCATATTGCTGGGCTACTAGACCTCCTTCCCCACCCCACATCCTCGACATGGGAGGGATATCTGTATCTTTCTGTGTGTGCACCCGTCCAATCTAACACCGATGTGATTCAGAAGACAGTGAGAGGCAGTAGCAGACGTAGGCCATTTGGCCCATCGAGTCTGATCTGCTATACAATGAATTCTCTATTCCTGAGATGCTGCCTGGCCTGCTGTGCTTTGACCAGCAACACATTTGCAGCTGTGATCTCCAGCATCTGCAGACCTCATTTTTTTACTGCTATACAATGAGACCATTCAACGGCTACTCTGAAAACCCTCAACTCCACCCTCCTGCCTTTTCCCCATTCTGATTAAAAATCTCTCGCTCAGCCTCGAATATACTTAACGACCCAGCCCTCTGTGGGAAAGAGTTCCACAGATTCACTCCCCTCCGATAGAGAAAAAAATTCTTCCTCATCTCTGTCTTCACTGGGAGATCTGAGTCTGAGGTGATGCCCCTCTGATCTTAGACCCTCCCTCAAGGGGAAACAACCTCTCCATGTCTTCCCTCTCAAGCCCCTGAAGATTATTATTATTGAGCAGGGTCCTCAGTTTATGAACACCCATAAGCTATGAACACGATCACGGGAGTGTAATTTTAAAGATCCTACATACAAGTATTGGCTGTTTATCCAAACCTGAAAAGGCCAACCTGACCAAATCAGAGGAAGAATACCTCATCTTCCACCTGGGCAGCCTACAGCCAAGAGGATTCAACATCGAGTTCTCTAATTTCAAGTAACTATCCCACCCATCCCCTGACTCCCTTCCATCCCTCTGACCCACCCTTCTTTCTAGCTACCAACCGGATTCATCCCCTCCCATCGAATAACCAGGTCATACCCACTACCTGTGTCCACCTATCACGGCCTCACAATTGCGCTGCTCTCCCCGCCCCCTTTATCAGTAGCGCCCCCCCCCCCACATCTAGTTCTGAAAAGGGGTTAATGTCCAAAACATTGACCTCGCCACCTCCTGAAGCTGCCTGGCTTACTGTGTTCTTCCAGCCTACCTTACAAATATTTCTTGGACTTACCAATGGCTCCTTTTGTAATATCCTGCATTGTGTGTCAAATCGACTTCCAGACCCGGACGCAGGGGACTGCCTGTAGTTCCTGCTCCTCGGATGCTGCCTGACCTGACCAGCACCAGTCTAATCTAAAAACTGTAGGTTTCAATAAGGTCGCCTCTTGTTCTTCTCAACCCCAGTGAGTCCAATTGCTAACCTACTCAACCTGCATACCTGGGATCATCCTGGTGTGCCAACCTTTGTAGGATGCCGACAGTGTGGAAGCGGGCCATTCAGCCCATGCTGAAGGGCATCCCGCCCAGACCCACTCTATCCATATTATCCTGCATTTTGCATGGCCAATCCACCTAACCTGCGCATCCCTGTACACTCAGGGGCCATAAGACATAGGAGTGGCTCACTTAACCATATATGCATTGTCTGAGAGTAAGGCCATTCGAGTCCACTCCGCCATTCAATTAGTGGGTGGCACAGTGGTTAGCACTGCTGCCTTACAGCGCCAGAGACCCGGGTTCAAGTCCCGCCTCAGGCGACTGACTGTGTGGAGTTTGCACATTCTCCCCGTGTCTGCGTGGGTTTCCTCCCACAGTCCAAAGATGTGCGGGTCAGGAGAATTGGCCATGCAGGGGCAAATGTATGGGTGGGTTGCACTTTGGCGGGTGGGTGTGGACTTGTTGGGCTGAAGGGCCTTGCTTCCACACTATAAGTAATCTAATCAATCATGGCTGATGGGAGAACTTAGCATGGCCAATCTGCATAACCTGCAGGAGGAAACGCACACAGACACGGGGTGGGGAGGTGTGCAAATCAAACCCAAGTCCCTGACGCTGGCACTGAGCCACTCCTGACCTTCCTCCAGTGCCAGTCTATAAGGTGACCAAGGCTTCTAACAATTCCCTCAACAGTTCTTTCTGAAGACATTGAAAAAGGTGAGACTCAGTTCTGATATCCACTGATAGAGGTGCACCTCCCAAAAAAGCTAGTGCTTCCAAATAAACCTGTTGAACTCTAAACTGGCTGTTG
Source organism: Hemiscyllium ocellatum (assembly GCF_020745735.1). Taxonomy (NCBI): domain Eukaryota; kingdom Metazoa; phylum Chordata; class Chondrichthyes; order Orectolobiformes; family Hemiscylliidae; genus Hemiscyllium; species Hemiscyllium ocellatum. Next base: position 9,856,456 of record NC_083444.1, on the reverse strand, counting down.
TGTGATTTTTTTTGTAACTTTGTCCATCCCAGTCCAACACCCCACATCACCCTTCCTTACTAGTGTTTTTTTTTGCAAATCCCCAGCTAGCCCTTCCCCCTTGGTCTGATCAAAATAAAAACCCCGTGGGTTGCTCTTATATTTTCCACGCATTTCCTTCGACTCTCAGACAATGCATATTTGGTTAAGTGAGTCACATGCTCAAAATACATCCCGTATCGTTTCCTAAACACACCTCTTAGGAAGGGGGGAGTGGAAGACTTGGCAGAGGTATTCCACGCTGCCTCGCTGTAAACTTTTGAGTCTTCAGGGATCCTGCTCTTATTGTTCAAATCAGAGAAAGGCAGACAGATAAACACCCTCCTCAGAAGAGCTCCAGCTTTCGGGATTTCTCCTCACTTTCAAACAATGTGAGCAGGAAGCACAATTGAACTCGCAACCTCATCTGTCTGAAATGATTCTTTTTATATCCCTCCCGCCCCAACTTTGATCGGAATGGTGGCTTGGGCAGCTGACTGGATAATGAGCAGGAGGTAAGCAATTGACACTGTCAAAAAAAAGAACTATTCCTGACTCTGCAACAGGAGTTGTAAGATCAGGAGAGTTAAACAAACTTGGGGAGGGGAAATACATTTGGTGTGTGTGTTATTAAGAGTCGATGTACCTTTGATCAGGTTTTGTGCAGGCAAAGGTCAAGATTTCAGGGAATTTCACAGAGTTATGGGTTTGTGGCGTGTGTTAGTGTTTTCAGAAGGAGCGAGACCCACCTCCTTTTTCTTATATATTTTACTCCAAAAAAGCAGGGAGTTTTGTCTTCGAACTGAGGCCAGATGTGGGAAGACATTGCCACGGTGTGTGGCCTCCCCAGGTGGAATAGCTAGCCACCCACTTCACTGTGGACTGGGGAGGGAAGCAGCCCACACTGGGAAGAACTGCTGCAGGGTAGCCCAGTCAATGTGTTTTGTTCCATTATTTCTCTTCCTTCCTTCCCCCCCCATAAAGGCAAAAATCTTTGCCAAAGTATTGTGGGCAGGTCAGTATCTTGCACAGCAAGAGGGTGAGGCGCCTTCAGGACTGACTCAATGATCCAATATCCGCTCCTGCACTTCCCCAGATTCCTGGCAATGAGACTCCACAGAGTGACGACTGGCCCAAGTTGCAACATGAATGAATCTGAGGTGGGAGGGAGGAACTTCCCAACTAGGAGGGTGTCAGTATTTACAGGGGGGTCCCTGAGGGGAGGGGGGAGGAGTGTGTCAGTATTTACGGGGGGAAGGGGGGGGGAAGTGTGTCAGTATTTACAGGGGGGGGAAAGTGTGTCAGTATTTACAGGGGGGAAGGGGGGGGGGAAGTGTGTCAGTATTTACAGGGGGTCCCCGTGGGGGGGGGGGGGTGAGAGTGTGTCAGTATTTACAGGGGGTCCCCGTGGGGGGGGGGGGGTGAGAGTGTGTCAGTATTTACAGGGGGGTCCCTGAGGGGAGGGGGGAGGAGTGTGTCAGTATTTACAGGGGAGGGGTCCGTGAGGGAGGGGGGTGTGTCAGTATTTACAGGGGGGAAGGGGGGGGAAGTGTGTCAGTATTTACAGGGGGGGTCCCCGAGGGGAGGGGGGTGGAGTGTGTCAGTGTTTACAGGGGGGGGGGTCCCCGAGGGGAGGGGGGTGGAGTGTGTCAGTGTTTACAGGGGGGGGGGTCCCCGAGGGGAGGGGGGTGGAGTGTGTCAGTGTTTACAGGGGGGGGGGTCCCCGAGGGGAGGGGGGTGGAGTGTGTCAGTATTTACGGGGGGGGTCCCCGAGGGGAGGGGGGTGGAGTGTGTCAGTATTTACGGGGGGGGTCCCCCAGGGGAGGGGGGGGGGGGGAGTGTGTCAGTATTTACAGGGGAGGGGTCCGTGAGGGAGGGGAGTGTGTCAGTATTTACAGGGGGGGTGGTCCCCGAGGGGAGTGTGTCAGTATTTACAGGGGGGTGGTCCCCGAGGGGAGAGGGGAGTGTGTCAGTATTTACAGGGGGTCCCCGAGGGGAGGGGGCAGTGTGTCAGTATTTATTGGGGGGGGGTTCCCCGTGGGGAGGGGGGAGTGTGTCAGTATTTACAGGGGTTGGTCCCCGAGGGGAGGGGGGAGTGTGTCAGTATTTAGAGGGGGCGGGGGGTCCCCGAGCTGAGGGGGCAGTGTGTCAGTATTTACAGTGGGGGAGGGGCTCCCCAGGGGTATGGGGGAGTGTGTCAGTATTTACAGGGGGTTCCCCAAGGTGCTGGGTCTGGAATGGGCCTGTCCACCACACTCCTGTACAGTAACCGGGGGTTTCATTCTTGGTTCGGAAGAAATATCTTTTTTTTCCCCATCGGAGGTTCACCTGGTTCTGGGAGAATGGCTGACACCTTCCAGACTGCTGTGAGGAGAGTTTTGCTGTGTGCGATGAACTGTGGAGCTAAGTTGGGTTTGTGTAAATGATGTGCAGGTCATACAGCAAGGAAACAGACCCTTCGGCCCAATTCGTCCATGCCAGTAATCGATATGTCCCAACCTAATGAAATCCCGTTTTCTAGCACTTGGCCCATAATCCTCTGAACCCTTCCTATCCATATACCCATCCAGATGCCTTTTAAATGCACCCAGAACCCTGAGTGCCTGGAATGAAGTCCCCTCGCAATCTCCCTGCCTCTCCTTCTTCCTTTAGAAGGCTAATTTAAACGGGGAGCCTCTTTGGTTACGGTTTTGATCAGCTGTCCTGATATTTTCTCAAAGGTCTAATCTTGTTTGGGTTTGCTCTTTCATGAAGCTGTCGTTAGAAATATGAGCTGTCATGCTGTCAAGCTTGTATATCAGGAGAGTCCAGTCTACGGCATGTTATTGTAGTCCTAGTAACCTTATACTGTCAAGATCTGAACAATCCAAACTATTCTAGTTGCCTGATTTTTGCCAAGTGATCTATACAAAGAGATCTTGATCACTTGGGTCAATGGGCTGAGGCAGACGGAGTTTGATTTGGATAAATGTGAGGTATTGCATTTTGGTAAAACAAGCGAGTGCAGGATTCAGTTAACAGTAGAGTCCCGGGTAGTGTTAAGATTAGAGTCGTGCTGGTAAAGCACAGCAGGTCAGGCAGCATCCGAGGAGCAGGTGAATGGACGGTTCGGGCATAATTCCTGATGAAGGGTTCTAGCCTGAAACGTCAATTATCCTGCTCCTTGGATGCTGCCTGACCTGCTGTGCTTTTCCACTCTAGTCTTGAATCTAATCTCCAGCATCTGCAGTACCCACCTCCTCCCAGGTAGTGTTGTAGAACAGAGAGACCTAGGGATTCGGGTACACAATTCTTTTAAAGTTTGCGTCACAGGCTGGTTAAGAAGGTATTCAGCACGCCTGCCTTTCTTGCTCAAACCTTTTGAGTATAGGAGTTGGGATGTCACGTTGCCATTGTACAGGATGGTGGTGAGGCCTGTTCTGGAGTACTGTGTCCAGTTCTGGTTGCCCCGTGACAGGAAGGATATGATCCAACTGGACAGGGCTCAGAATAGATTTACCAGGATGGTGCCGGGTATGGAAGGGTTTGAGATATAAAATCTGGATAGGTTGCGACCATTTTCACTGGAGGTTGAGGGGTGACCTTTATAGAGGTTTATAAGATCATGGGGCGCATAGATGAGGTGAACGACAAAGATCTTTTTCTTAGGGTGCAGGAGTTCAGAATTAGAGGGGCATAGTTTTAAGCTGGGGGGAGAAAGATTTAAAAAGGAGGTGAGGGTCAACTTTTTTTATAATTTAGATATGGACTGGGGTGTACAAAGTTTAAAAATCACACAACACCAGGTTATAGTCCAACAGGTTTATTTGGAAGCACTAGCTTTCGGAGCACTGCTACAACCACCTGATGAAGGAGCAGTGTTCTGAAAGCTAGTGCTTCCCAAGTTGGACTATAACCTGGTGTTGTGTGATTTTTAAACTTTGTACACCCCAGTCCATATCTAAAGTTAAAAATCACACAACACCAGGTTATAGTCCAACTTGGAAGCACTAGCTTTCAGAACACTGCTCCTTCAAAGTTGGACTATAACCTGGTGTTGTGTGTTTTTTAACTTTAGATATGGACTGGGGTGTACAAAGTTAAAAAACACACAACACCAGGTTATAGTCCAACTTTGAAGGAGCAGTGTTTTGAAAGCTAGTGCTTCCCAAGTTGGACTATAACCTGGTGTTGTGTGATTTTTAAACTTTAGATATGGACTGGGGTGTACAAAGTTTAAAAATCACACAACACCAGGTTATAGTCCAACTTGGGAAGCACTAGCTTTCAGAACACTGCTCCTTCATCAGGTGGTTGTAGTAGTGCTCCGAAAGCTAGTGCTTCCAAATAAACCTGTTGGACTATAACCTGGTGTTGTGTGATTTTTATCTCTTTATACAGGCGGTTCGTGTGTGTGGAATGAACTGCCAGAGGAAGTGGTGGATGCGGGTACAGTTACAACGTTTAAAAGACATTTGTTTAAGTAGATGTGGAGGAAAGGTTTGGAGGGACATGCCCAAGTGCGGGTGGGACTAGTTCAGTTCGGGGACTGATTGGACCAAAGGGTTTGTTTCTGTGCTGTATGACTCTGCCCATGGGGTTTCAGGATGAGAAAGCTCTGCTTTTTTAATGCTGTTACAAAGGTCTGTTAAATCTTTTTCTTAAAATCAATTAAGGACTAGTATATTAAACCGGAGGAACGCATTGGTGCTGGTGAGTTCTGCAGAGGGAGCTGTCCTTGCACTAATTGTTGTGGATGCAGGGCAGATTGAGAGAGGACGGCGTGCCGAACATACGCTACCCCTCTAATGGCTTTTTTGGCACAACGGTGGAGGTGGGGAGGGGGAAGAGGAATCCGTTAGCTCAGTTGGCTGGAGGGCTGGCTTGCGGTGCAGAGGGACCCCAACGGTGTGGGTTCGATTCCCGGGTAGAATACCGAGTGGCCTGGTCAGAGTGGATGTTGGGAAGATGTTTCCATTGACAGGAAAGACTAGGACCCGAGGGCACAGCCTTAGTGTAAAGGGAAGAGCTTTTTAGAACAGAGATATGGAGACACTTCTTCAGCCAGAGAGTGGTGAATCTGTGGAATTCATTGCCACAGGAGGATGTGGAGGCCAGGTCATTTGAGTATACTCAAGACTGAGATAGATAGGTTTCTCATCTCCATTCTCCCGATTTCTCCCAGTAACTCTTAATCCTCAAGAACCTATCAGCCATGATTGAACGACAGAGCAGACTCTATGGGCTGAATGGCCTAATTTCTGCTCTGATGGCTTATGTCTTATGCTGAGGTTACCATGAGGACTCTTGCTTCTCAATCAGATTAAACTTGGTTGTTAAGTCTGTCGTTTCTATCTGAGAAAGCAGTGTTGCACCAGTAGTGTCCCTACCCTTGGGTCTGAAGGTCCCAGTTCAAGGTGGGTATCATAACTTTATTAAAAAGACGACAAACTCCTCTTCCATTAATAGGGGCACGAAGTATAAGAACGAAGAGGTGATTGTTAAACTTCAGTATAAATGTCTACCTTAGCTAGAGTCCTGTGTCCTTAGGGTGAGAAGGTTTCAGAGTGAATACAGGAAGATGGCACTCGGGATGAGGGACTTAGGTAACCTGACAGATTGTATAAGTTATGGTCATACAGCACGGAAACAGACCCTTTGGCTTAACTAGTCCATACCGACCATAATCACAAACTTAACCAGAACACACACACACACACACACACACACACACACAATGCTTTATCATTGAAAAATAGACACTATAGAGTCATACAGATCTTTCAGTCCATACTGACCATGTTCCCAAACTAAACCAGTCCCATCTGCCTGCTCCTGGCTCCTATCCCTCCAAACCATTCCAATTCATGTACTTATCCAAATGTCGCTTAAACGTTGTAACTGCACCCCCCACCTACCCCTTCCTCTGGGGAAGTTAATTCCACACGCAAACTACTCCCTGTGCAAAAACATTTTTCTCTTCTGACCTTAAAAATATGCCTCCTCTTCTTGAAATCGCCCACCTTAGGGAAAAGGCCCTTGTCATTCACCTTATCGAGACCTCTCATGGTTTTATAAGCCTCTATAAGGTCACCCCCTCGGCACTGCAGTGAGACAAAGTCCCAGCCCCTCCTTCTGACTCAAGCCTTCCATTGCCAGTGACATCATGGTAAATCTCCTCTGAATCCTCTCCGGTTTAATGTTTGTTTGTGTCATAGAGATGTACAGCGTGGAAAACAGACCCTTCGGCCCGACCCACCAAGCCGACCAGATATCCCAGCCCAATCTAGTCCCACCTGCCAGCACCCGGCCCCTATCCCTCCAAACCCTTCCTATTCATATACCCATCCAGATGCCTCTGAAATGTTGCAATTGTACCAGCCTCCACCACATCCTCTGGCAGCTCATTCCATACCCGTACCTGAATTTCACTGTTTGTTAATTTTCCCAGACGCACACCAATGTCCAGCGATATATGAATTCAAAACAGCAATGGCTGTAACTGTGCAGGTTTTCTCCCCCTCCCTCCCCCCTACACTGTCCTCACCTTGTACTTCCTTTTTCTGTTCTTTTCCCTTTTTAAAACTGCTGTTGTTTTGACTTTTTTTTCCCCCCAAAGTTCCAAAACAACGCAGCAGCATGCAAAACAGTAATTGCTGCTCCTGGAATTTGAGGAAATCATCTCCTGCACCTAAAATACCTCAAAAAAAGATGAGCCGCTATTACAGCCAGAAACCTTTCCTGTCCTCCGAACCAGAGGACACAGTTTAAAAATAAGGGGGAGGCCACTTAGAACAGAGCTGAGGAGAAACTTCTTCACCCAGAGAGTGGTGGGTGTGTGGAACGCTCTGCCCCAGAGGGCAGTGGAGGCCCAGTCTCTGGATTCATTTAAGGAATAGTTGGATAGAGCTCTCAAGGATAATGGAATCAAGGGTTATGGAGATAAGGCAGGAACAGGATACTGATTATGGATGATCAGCCATGATCATATTGAATGGTGGTGCAGGCTCGAAGGGCAGAATGGCCTACTCTGGCACCTATTGTCCATGTTGGATTTCTTTTCTAGAACTTTCTTTGGAGAAATTGGGGGAGGAGATTTGATCGAGGCGTTGAAAGCCAGGTCAGGTTGAGCTGAGGGACTCGAAGGAAATAGGCAGACTTTCTGAGGAGGAGGAGGAGGATGAGGAACGTGCAGGGTCCCAGAGACGAGGCACAAGGAGAGTCGCGAGGTGCATTCAGGGAGCCAGTGGAAGACAGGGTGGGCTAATTTGTCTCTCCTGTGCGCTGTGATTGTCCTGAATTTTTGATACGTGTCCATTTGCACCCTCCACCCAAACCCCTGTGCCCTTCCCCTCGCCACCTTCTCAAAGGAAAAGAGCCGGGATGTTTTTTTAAAATGACCTCAATGACTTGCATTTCTGTGACGCCTAGTGTCCCAAAGGAGTGGTTATCAAGCAGAGTTTGACGACTGACAGACGTGAGGAGATGATGGGTCAGATGGTCATACGAAGGAGTTAGTGAGAGAGAGAGAGAGAGACGGGCGGAGAACTTGTTTCCGAGTTCAGGGCCCAGGTGCTGGCAGTTTCACGGTTGGTAATTGGGGATGCGTTGTTGCTGAGTCAGGCAGTGATGCAGCGCTGTTGCACCTTCAAGCCGTGCATGAACGAGCTCGGTGGTGACTCCTCCCTGAGCACTGACAGGAATTTGGGAGATGGTTTCAACCTCGAACCACTCCCAATGTCGAGGCTTCCAGACTGTAGCTCAGGCATCAACATGTTTGCCAACTGCACAAACGGGAATCTCGTCGAACAATGCCAAGCCCTTTTATCAGGTGCTTTGTCATGGTCCACGGTGCACCTTTCACCCTGCACTGTCCACTCGCTAGGATCAGGAGGAGGCCGTACACCCCGCTCACCCCTGAATGGCCCACGCAAATCATTCCTGCTTTGAGTCCACAGTGCAGGCTGCCCCCGTTCCCGGACAGTGGTCAGAATGAGACGACGACCAGCGCTGGGTTTAACCCGAGGGTCATCACTGCTCAGACGCTGGGGTTCACAAGGCACATCTGGAAAGGATCTGTGTAGACAGGAGAATCCGTGCGTAAACACACACACTGACAGAGGCATTCACACCCACAGGCAAACACAGTCAGACACATGTGCATGCGCACACAGGCAAACACAGTCAGGCACATGTACACACACGCAGGCAAACACAGACAGACACATGCACACAGGCAAACATAGTCAGAGACACGTGCGCGCACACAGGCAAACACAGACAGACACGTGCGCGCACACAGGCAAACACAGACAGATACATGTGCGCACACAGGCAAACACAGACAGACATGTATGCACACAGGCAAACACAGGCAAACACAGACAGACACAGGCGCGCGCGCACACGCGCACACACACACACACACACACACACACACACAGGCAAATACAGAGACACATGCACACACAGGCAAACACGGACGTTCACTGTGTTATTCCATTCAGCTCTGCCACCACAGGACAAGTTGTAACAATCGTCTTGTATTCAGCAGGCTCCTTTTGTTTAAAGACTGCCTTTAGGAGATTTGTCAGCAGACGGCATTTTGGTTAGAAGCTTCAGTGAATGCCAGAAGCAAAGGTGCAGCCTCAGTATCCTCCTGAAATCACCAAAACAAAAGCGAGGGCTCTCATGGCTGATCAGCCAGTGTGTGGGGGAGAGAGGGGGGGTGGGGGACGATAGCAGGTTGAACATTCACCTCCCCCTCCCCCACCCCTGTTGAGCAGAATCACAGAGGCTGTGCCAACGATAGGCAATACCAGCTTCCCCCTCCCATAGTGGGAATCCTTAGCCCCCTTCCTCCATGGGCGGGTGGAGAATACATCTGCCCCCACCGTCTCCCAGCCTGAGCGAGGGGGGATGTCTGTCTGGTCCACGATGTCTAGCTGGCCCCTGGGCGGCTGGGTCGTCACGGCAACGTCAGTCTTTAGCAGCACGTTGCTGTCTGGAGGTAGGGAGAGTGATGAGGCCTGGTCTGAAAGATATCTCTTTATAATTCACTCAAGGGCATCACAGGCTGGGACCAGCATTTATTCTGCATCCCTAATTGCCCAGAGGGTGGTAAAGAGTCAACCATGTTGCTTTGGGTCTGGAGTCACGTGTAGGCCAGACCAGGTAAGGATGGCAGTTTCTCTCCCTGGAGGACATCGGTAAACCAGATGGGTTTTTTTCTGACCAGGGATTCGCAGTCATCATTAGACTCTTAATTCCAGATTTTCATTGAATTCAAATTCCACCATCTGCCATGGCGGGATTTGAACCCGGGTCCCCAGAAAGTTACCTGGCTCTCTCAATTGACAGTCCAGCCGTAATACCACTCGGCCATCACCTCTCCAACCTCGGGAATTCCCTCCCTAAACCTCACTGGGGTTTCATCGTTCTCCTCATATCTCCTTGAGGCGTTTGGTCCCTGCTCCACCCCCACTCCCCATTTACCGCCCCCCCCATCCCAATATCCCCCCAAGGCACCTCTGCATCAGACTTTGTTTCAGTAGCGATCCGTGTAAGGGCGCTGTGTAAGGTGCTGGTTATACTGCGTAGTTGTTAGCCAGGCCTGTCCCTTTAAGACCGCTCAGTAGCAATGAGGAAGTGGTGATAACAAAGTTCTCGGCATGTGCAAAGCTCATCGGCTCAGTGGTTAGCACTGCTGCCTCGCAGCTCCAGGGACCTGGGTTCAATTCCACCCTCGGGGCGACTGTATCTGTGTGGAATTTCTGTGTTAGCATGGGTTTCCTCCGAGTGCTCCGGTTTCCTCCCGCAATCCAAAAGGTTAGGGTGGATTGGCCATGGGGAAATTGCCCATAGTGCCCAAGGATGTGCAGGCTAGGTGGGTTAGCCATGGGCAACACAGGGTTACAGGGATAACGTGGGTGTGGTTGGGATGCTCTTCAGAGTGGACTCGATGGGTTGAATGGCCTGCTCATATAAGGTGGGGATTCTAATTGTCCGACATTTAGAGTCACGGGGCCATACAGCATGGAAACAGACCCTTCGGCCCAGCTTGTCCGACCAAACTAAACTAGTCCTGCCTGCCTGCTCCTGGCTGGTAACCCTCCAAACCTTTCCCGTTCATGTACCTGTCCAAACATCTTGTACCAGCCTCCACCACTTCCTCTGGCAGCTCATTCCACATACGCACCACCCTCTGTACAAAAAGCTTGCCCCTCAGGTCCCTTCTAAAATCTTTCTCCTCTCACCTTAAAAATATGACCCCCACCCCCACCCCCTCTCCCCTGTGTTTGGACTCCCCTACCGTGGAGAACAGATCTTAGCTTTTCACCCTATCTGTGCCCCTCATGATTTGATAAACCTCTATAAGGTCACCCCCTCAGCCTCCAACGCTCCAGGGAAAAAGAACCCAGCCTCTCCTTATACCTCAAACCCTCCGTTCCCAGCGACATCCTGGTAAATCTCTTCTGAATCCTCTCCAGTTTAATAATATCCTTCCTATAACAAGACAACCAGAACTGGACACAGTACCCCACCTCACCAGTGTCCTGTACAGCCTCAACATGACGTTCCAACTCCAGGACTCGATGGCCTGAGCAATGTATTTCTTCCTGTGTGCGTCATTCCCTGATTTAAACCTCCACTCCAATCCCTCGCTGAAGACATTTATTCAATTTATTCCTCTTTTTTTTAAAAAAAAGTCCCTTTCCTAATGGGTCATCCCAAAATAATTTGCAGCTTTTATAAAATGAGAGAAATCTTTTCTAATGGGGGGGAACACCCAGCAGTCAATTGTATTTCATTATTTGCCCCCTGAATGTGGGGAGTCACTGGCTGGGCCAGCATTTATTGCCCGGGGGGAGGCAGTTGAGTCGACCACACAGCTGTGGGTCTGGAGTTGCGTCAGACTCGAAGAGTGTGGTGCTGGAAAAGCACAGCCAGTCAGGCAGCATCCGAGGAGCAGGAGAGTCGACGTTTCATCAGGAATGTGTGGCAGGGCCCAAGGGGGTTGAGAGATAAATAGGAGCGGGAGGGGTGGGGGAAGATAACTGGGAATGGGGTAGGTGGTGGGGTGATTGTGACAGGCCGGAGCGGAGGGTGGAGCAGATAGGTGGGAAGGAAGATGGACAGATAGGACAGCTCAAGAGAGTAGTTGGAGGGTTGGATTTGGGATGAGGTTGGGGGAGGGGAGATGAGGAAACTGGTGAAACCTACGTTGATCCCGTGTGGTTGGAGGGTTCCAAGGCGGAAGATGAGGCCTTCTTCCTCCTGGAGTTGGGTTTTAAACCAGTCCACGATAAAAAGATGAGGTAGACTCCCTTTCTGAAAGGGACATTAGGGTTGGAGTTATAAGGATAGGCTGGTTAGGCTGGGACGTTTTACCCTGGAGCGTAGGAGGTTGAGGGGTGACCCTTTTATAGAGGTTTATAAAATCATGAGGGGCATGGGTAAGGTGAATGGCAGGTGTCTTTTCCCTAGGGTGAGGGGGGGAGGATTTCGAGACTAGAGGGCCAATTTTTAAGTGAGAGGAGAAAGATTTGAGAAAGACATGAGGGTGGTTTGAACTTGGAATGAACTACAGTTACAACATTTAAAAGACATTTGGATAAGGACATGATTGGGAAAGGTTTGAAGGGATGTGGGCCAGGAAGCAGGCAGGGTGGGACTAGATTAGTTTGGGATTAATTGATTGGAGCAAAGGGTCAGTTTCTGTGCGGTATGACTTTAAGACTCTAGTGAACCAATCGGGGTTTGTAAACACTTGATTGGTTAAGGGGTTGCTGTGGGGGATAGTTTTAACATTGAATTAAACGGTGTGGCAGGCTGGTGAATGAGCTCGTGGGATCCAAAGCAATTTGGATCCAAAATTGGCTCAGGAAGCAACAGGTCACATCACCAACCTGAAGAGACTGGGAGCCCCTGAGAATGGGAGAGTATCTGTTTGACGGGCCCACGCTGAGCTGAGTGAGATTCTGGAACCCCTGTTCTCTAATCCAATTTTGCTTCTCTTCTATCAAATATAGAAATAAAAGATTTATTATTGGGGGGAAAAAAAAGGAAACGGCAGGGGATGTTGCTGAAAGGATGTTTTTGGGATCGTGTCCAGTGATGTACCACAGAGTGTGACATTGGGTCTTCTGCTGTTTGTTGTGAACGTTTAAAGACCGAGACAGGAATGTGACAGAAGGTTTGCAGATGACACGAACATTGGTGGAGTGTGACAGAACGCCTTAGACAACAGGATGATATGGACCGTGTGGTCAGACAGGCTACACAGTGGCAAGTGGAATCCATAGTCATACAGGACAGAAACAGACCCTTCGGCCCCAATCAGTCCATGTTGACCATAATCCCAAACTAAACTAGTATTGAATTGATTTTACGTTTTGAATTTAAACTTGATCTTGAAAAGTGTGAGAGGACTTACAAAGCAAGAGAGAAAAAGTTGAGTGCTCACTGAGATGGCACGGTGGCTCAGTGGGTACAGCACGGTGCCTCACAGTGCCAGGGTCCCCGGTTTGATTCCAACCTCAGGCGACTGTCCGTGTGGAGTTTACACATTCTCCCCGTGGGTTTCCTCTGGGCGCTCCGGTTTCCTCCCACACTCCGAGATGTGCAGGTTAGGGTGAATTGGTCGTGGGAAATTGTCCCGTGATGTGCAGGTTAAGGTGGATTGGCCGTGCTAAATTGCCCATAGTGTCCCGTGATGTGCAGGTTAAGGTGGATTGGCCGTGCTAAATTGCCCATAGTGTCCCGTGATGTGCAGGTTAGGGTGGATTGGCCATGCTAAATTGCCCATAGTGTCCAGGGATGTGCAAGTTAGGGTGGATTGGCCATGCTAAATTGCCCATTGTGTCCAGGGATGTGCAGGTTAGGTGGGTTATGGGGTAAGGGCAAACTGAGGGAGTTAAGGTACGGGATCGACCTAATGTCAGGCAGAGGGGCTGAATGGCCTGTTCCTATGAGCTATTTCACAGGGGATCAGCACAGCTGACCTGGGGTCACTGACGAGGCACTTTCCAATTTGAGAGGAAATTGGTTTCCTGTCAAATGTACCGCCAGCTTTGTTCCTCTTTTATAAATATGCTTTTTTAAAACCAATTCCTCAATTTTCTTTTAAGCGCACGCAGAGGAAGCAATAGAGTTAAACAATAGAGAATTCCTGACCTCCGGCTCCATTTCACTGAGGTATCCTGGCTCTATTCAATAATAACCCCGTGCTGTCCCTGTCCTGGGAGTGTTTGATGGGGACAGTGTAGAAGAAGCTTTACTCTGTATCTAACCTCATGCTGTCCCTGTCCTGGGAGCATTTGATGTGGGAACAGTGTAGTGAGAGAAAGTGAGGACTGCAGATGCTGGAGATCAATATCAAAAAGTATGGTGCTGGAAAAGCCCAGCTGGTCAGGCAGCATCTGTGGAGCAGGAGAGTCAACGTTTCGAGCATAAGCTCTTCATCGGGATTCCTGTGTGAGTTTCCCTACACCCCACGGGACTGTGGTGGGTCAAGAAGGCAACTCACCCCCACCTTCTGTAGGAGCTATGTAGAAATGGGCCCCAAGTTTTGGTGATGTCTACTCACTCACTCCCTCTCTCAGGATCAGACCCAGGCCTGGAACCCTGGAAGTTTGGAATGTTGAGAGGTGTTGCCATGGGAATGTGAGGCGATGTAGAGGCGGGAGGGGGCGAATGTTGAGGGACTGAGGTCCCAGACTGGGAAATCAAGGAACCTGGAAAAGCAGCAATACCAGAGACAGTCCACTGTTAAACATGACCCTGTCTGATCTACTCCAAATCCCTTCCTAGATTCCTGCACCTTTGAATAAAGGCAAAATGGAACATAGAACAGGCCCTTTGGCCCTCAAAGTTGTGCCGATCTTTTATCCTACTCTAAAGTCAGACTAACCTACATACCCTTTATTGTACTAACTTTCATGTGGGAATCAGTTTAGCTCCGTGTGATACCAACATTGTGGGTTCAATTCCCATCACCGGTTTGAAGTTATCATGAAGGACCCTCCTCCTCACTCTCTGGTGACCCTTTGTTTAAAGCACCACCAGTTGCGTCTCTGTCTCTCTCTCTCTGTCTCTGTCTCTCTCTGTCTCTGTCTCTCTCTGTCTCTGTCTCTCTCTGTCTCTGTCTCTCTCTCTCTCTGTCTCTCTCTGTCTCAGAGAGGAGCCCCTATGTTCTGGTAAGACTATGGTGATGCAAGAAAAACCTTATCTTGTGCCTATCCAAGAGTCGCTTAAATGTCCCCAATTTCTCTGACTCTACTACCACTGCTGGCAATGCATTCCAAACACCCACCACTCTCTATGTAAAGAACCTACCTCTGACATCTCCCCTAGACCTTCCTCCAATCACTTTACAATTATGTCCCCTCATGATAGCCATTTCCCCCTGGGGAAAAAGTCTTTGGGCCATCCAGCCTTTCATCATCTTGTACACCTCTAACAGGTCACCTCTTGGCCTCCTTCACTCTGATGAGAAAAGCCTTGGCTCCCTCAGAATATTGTGAAACAGCTGGAGAAACGCAGCAGTATCTGTGGAGAGAGAGAGAAGCTGAGTTAATATTTCAAGTTCAGTATGACCCTCCTTCAGTTAACCTTTGACACCCTCATCTATCAAGAATTTCTGTCTAAGTTGGCCGTTGATGTACTCGGTGACCCAGTCACCACAGCAGTCTGGGGTGGGCAGAGAGAATTCCAGACGTTGACAATCTGAGGAAAACGATTCCTCCTCGTCTCTGTTTTTAAGCTGTGACCTATGATTCTAGATTCCTCTGAGAGGTCACATCTGCCCACCATCTACCTTAGGGTAGACTGGTTAGCAAGGTTAGATCTCATGGGATACAGGGAGATCTAGCCATTTGGGTACAGAACTGGCTCAAAAGGTAGAAGACAGGGTGGTGGTGGAAGGATGCTTTTCAGACTGGAGGCCTGTGACCAGTGGAGTGCCACAAGGATCGATGCTGGGTCCACTGCTTTTTGTCATTTATGTAAATGATTTGGATGTGAACATAGGAGGTATAGTTAGTAAGTTTGCAGATGACACCAAAACTGGAGGCATACTGGACAGCGAAGAAGGTTACCTCAGATTACAACGGGATCTGGACCAGATGGGCCAATGGGCTGAGAAGTGGCAGATGGAGTTTAATTTAGATAAATGCGAGGTGCTGCATTTTGGAAAGGCAAATCAGGGCAGGACTTATACACTTAATGGTAAGGTCCTAGGGAGTGTTGCTGAACAAAGAGACCTTGGGAGTGCAAGTTCATAGCTCCTTGAAAGTGGAGTCGCAGGTAAATAGGATAGTGAAGAAGGCATTTGGTATGCTTTCCTTTATTGATCAGAGTATTGAGTACAGGAGTTGGGAGGTCATGTTGTGGCTGTACAGGACATTGGTTAGGGCACTTTTGGAATATTGTGTGCAATTTTGGTCACCCTGCTATAGGAAGGATGTTGTGAAATTTGAAAGGGTTCAGAAAAGATTTACAAGGATGTTGCCAGGGTTGGAGGGTTTGAGCTACAGGGAGAGGCTGAACAGGCTGGGGCTGTTTTCCCTGGAGCGTTGGAGGCTGAGGGGTGACTTTTATAGAGGATTATAAAATCATGAGGGGCATGGATAGGGTGAATAGACAAGGTCTTTTCCCTGGGGTGGGGGAGTCCAGAACTAGACGGGCATAGGTTTAGGGTGAGAGAGGGGAAAGATTTAAAAGGGATTTAAGGGGAAACTTTTTCGCTTAGAGGGTGGTACGTGTATGGAATGAGCTCCCACAGGAAGTGGTGGAGGAATTGGAAAGGTTTAGAGGGATATAAGCCAAATGCTGGCATGTGGGACTATTACTCTATTTCAGATATCTGGTCGGCCTGGATGATGTGGACCTAAAGGTCTGTTTCCGTGTTCTACTGTATGATCTCTGCACAGCAGGATCCCAATAAGATGCGACATGACCGGGAGATCTGTTTTGATTTTGTCATGACGTAAGTTAAGGGGTGAACTTTGACCCAGGGATATGGGGGTTGGTAGGAGCTCCCTTGCTCCTGTGAAAATGAGTCTGTTGGATTTATTCAGGAGATGTTCATTCCAATTGACCTGATCCTGATCAGATCCCGAGGTGGAGTTGATAAGTCTGAGCCCTTTTTTGTCTGTTGCGTTTCTCAGAAGCGTCTTGGGGTGTTGACGAGCAACCCGTTTCTAAGATGGAGTCGGTGGCCAAGGAACCATTGGAGACGGCGACACTGAAAGGGGCCTCAAAACTGCAGCCCAAGCCACCCTTGAAACCCAAGCCCCCCGTGCTGGCCCACGGGGCCGGGAAGCAGGACAGAGCTCACGCTGCCGCCGCCGTTCTAGAACCTTCCGCCGAGACGAATGGCCCTCCGGTCCCTGCCAAACGGAAGACCTCGGATGAGGCAATGGCTGGAGACACCCTCTCCAGTTCCGGGAACGTCCGGAAGATGCGGGAGTTGTTCGACAAGGCTTCGGGCCTAGCCGAGGGCGAGGAGCCAGTAGCCAAGGAGCGACCGGCTCGAGGTCTCGTCCGGTCAGAACCAGCGCTGGACATTCCCAACGGGGCCAGGCCCGTGCCCAAGGCCCGGAAAAAGCCCCTGGCGAGGTCAGCGGACCTGACCGATGACCCAGTGATACATGGTGAGGGTGGTCCCCCAGTGCCCAAGCGGCTCCCTTTGGAAGTACATCCCAGCCAGGAAACTTCGAAAGGTACACAAAACATTGTCCTCTCTCTCTCCCTCTTCCTCTCGCTTTTCTATCCTTCCTCCTCTCTCCCTTTCACAACATCCTCCCACCTCACGCTCTCTTTCTCTCTCATCCTTTTTCCTCTCTCTGTCTCTGTCTCTCTGTCTCTGTCTCTCTCTCTGTCTCTCTGTCTCTGTCTCTGTCTCTCTCTCTGTCTCTGTCTGTCTCTCTCTCTCTCTCTCTCTCTTATCCCCCCCGTGTCTCTCTTTCTCCCTCTGTGTATGCGTTTCTCGCACTCCCCCTTTCTCTCCCTCTCCCCCTCGTGCCCCTCTCTCTCCCCCTTTCTTCCTTCCTTCCCTCTCTTCCTGCCTCTCCCTTTCTCTCTCTTCCTTTCCATCCACCCCCTTTTTTTTTTTGAAAATTACTCCCCAAACCTCAGCTCCCGAAGATTCCAGGAGAGGGTGGAGTGTTGTCCCGTTCTGCCACACCAGCACTAGATAAATTTTGATTCGATTGATTATTGTCCCATGTACCTCGGTACAGTGAAAAGTTTTGTTTTGTGTGCAGCACAGGCAGGTCACACCATACGGAGTGTATTCGGGTGAGGGAAAAGAGCGAGGAATAGAATGTTACAACTGCAGAGAGGGTGCACAAAGGGCAAGGTCATTGTTAAATTTAAGAGGTCCATTCTGGAGTCTAGCAACAATGGGGAAAAGGCTTGTCTTGAACCTGTCGATACATGTTTTTGTATCTCCTATACGACAGAAGACATTGTTTATAATCTCGTTCAATGTAGGAAGGGTCTTTGATTGTAAATGGATGGATCTCTCAGAAACAGATCAGATTCTAATAGGACTGGAGAGGGTTATACGCAGGAACGTTGTTCCCAATGATCAGTGACTCCTGAACCCAGGGGTCATAGTTCAAGGATACCAGGTGGGCCATTTAGGGCTGAGACAGTGAGGAATGTCTTCACCCAGAGACATTCTCTCTCTCTCACCCAGAGAGTGGGGAGCCTGTGGAATTTACTGCCATGGAAAGCGATTGAGACCAAAATATTGACATTTTTTTTTAACGGAGTTAGATATTGTTCTTGGGGCTGCAAGCAGGAACGGGAGAGTGAGTTGGACAGTCGGCTATGATCCTGTTTGAACAGCAGAGTGCCTCGGAGGGCTTGCCTCCTGCTGGTTTCTACGAATGGTGGGTGAGGTACAAAGAGCTGAACAGCCTAGTTTCTAAGTTTTGACGCCAGGGGTGAGTTTGTCAGGCGATGGTTGGTTGATTTATTTCTTTGAAAGCCTGATTTCCGCGCACCCTCCCCCCTTTTTCTCTTTCCCGCAGGACTCGCGATGGAGTTGCCAGCGGCCGGAGAGACGGCTGAAGTGTGGCACTGTCCGTCCGGCTGTCCGTGCATGTGTCACCTCCAAAGGCCCGGGATGGTGCTAGTCTGGAAAGCGCTGCCCGAAGGCCAGGACGAGACAGACGGTTCCGATCACTCCGGCTCGGATTCCTCGGGGACCGGGCATTTCCGTTTCATCCTGCACGTCACCGACGCGGATCTCTCCGGGACAGAGGAGAAGGAAGGCGTCACGCTCCCGGAGGAGGTGGAGGAGGCGGCCATTTTGAGAGACGGTGCCAATGGCAGAAACGGCGCCCTCCCCCTCCCGCCCGGGTCAGAGGTCGTCCCTAAGGAGGACGGGCTCCGGCCCCAGCCGCCGGCCAGGCCCCCCCACACGGTGCCCAAACCCCTACGACGGAACAGACCGGTAGCCCCCGTGGCGGATGCACCGCACTTACCTCAGCAGAGGCTCGCTCTCCTCAGGCAGCGGTACACGGCCTCCGACCTGGACAAGATCTCCAAGTGCGTGGGCGAGCTGAACCTCCACATCCAGAAGCGGCAGCTGCCCACAGCCGGCGAGCAGCGCCCCCCCGCGGCGGAGGAGATGGCCTCTCGTCGGCCCGTAGCAGCCTGCGGCCTACAGGAACCCCCCAGCCCCAAGGTGACGCGCTCGGCACCGCCTAGCCCCAAAGACAAGCACCAGCCGGGGATCTACGACGCAGTGTACGACCTGGGTACGGACTGCTTCTGGAACCTTCTCTTCTCGCTGGGAGGACTACACCTCCCCCCCCCCCCCCCCCCCCCCCCCCCCCCCCCCCCCCCCCCCCCCCACCCGGTTCAGTGTCCGAAAGCCTCTCTACCACCGTCTCACCACAGCAGGCGTAGGCATTCAGCCCCTCGAATCCACTCCTCCGTTCAGTGTGATCACCTGCCTCCATATCCTGAGTCTTTACATTCTCCCCCAAGGCCCGTTTGGACTAGTTGAGTGGGTGGGCAAACATGGGTAATTTAGCACGGCCAATCCACCCTAACCTGCACATCCCTGGGCACTATAGGTAATTTAGCACGGCCAATCCACCCTAACCGGCACATCCTTGGGCACTATGGGAGAATTTTCTATGGCCAAGTCACCCTAACCTGCACATCTTTGGACCGTTGGAGGAAACCCACGCAGACTCTGGGAGAATGCGCAAACTCCACACATTTGTTCTCCCTGTGTCTGCGTCTGTTTCCTTCCAGCCTGCTGCTCGTCTGCTTTGGATTCCAGCATTTGTGTGTTTTTATTGTTTTGTCTGAAGCTAAGCCCCCCCCCCCTCCAACCCTTGAGCTTGAAGGCCTGGATTTAGCTCTGATTTAACTGCGAGGGATTTTTTTTAAAGTAAACCTAGGCTAGGGATGTTGCTAAAACAGACTCAACAGCTGAGACCTGTTTGTCTCCCTCACGCACGTTGTGGGCTGGTGATCGGGAGTTGGAACACTGGCTCAGGGTCCAGACCAGGACAGCAAATGGAGGATCGATCTCCCAGTCTGGACATACATTCATCAAACAGTACAACACAGGAACAGGCTGTTCGGCCCACCATGTTGTGCTGTTCCTGACGCCAAAAGCAAGTAATTCCTTCTAGAACAGAACAGCACAATACAGGCCCTTCGGCCCTCTATGTTATGCCGGCCTTTTATCCAATTCGAAGATCAGACTAGCCTACATCTCCTTCATTTTACTATCTTGCATGTGCCTATCCAAGAGTCGCTTAAATGTCCCGAATGTCTCTGACTCTACAACACTGCCGTCAGTGTGTTCCATGTACCTGCCACTCTGTAAAGATCCTACCCCTAAACCTTCCTCCAATTATCTTTTAAAATTATATCCTCTCGTGATTGACATTTCTGCCCTGGGAAATGTCTCTGGCTTTCCTCTCATCGTCCTGTACACCTCTATCAAGTCACCTCTCATCCTTCTTTGCTCCAATGAGGAAAGCCCTCACTCCCTCAACCACGGTGGCTCAGTGGTTAGCACTGCTGCCTCACAGCGCCAGGGTCCCATGTTCGATTCCCGCCTCAGGCGACTGTCTGTGTGGAGTTTGCACATTCTCCCCGTGTCTGTGTGGGTTTCCTCCGGGTGCTCCGGTTTCCTCCCACAGTCCAAAGATGTGCAGGTAAAGTGAATTAGCCATGGAAAATTGCCCGTGGTGTTGGGTGCATTAGGGAAATGGGTCTGGGTGGGTTACTCTTCGGAGGGTCGGTGTGGACTGCTTGGGCCAAAGGGCCTGTTTCCACACTGTAGGGTAATCTAATCTTTCTTCATAAGACATGCCCTCCAGTCCAGGCAGCATCCTGGTAAATCTCCTCTCTTTTTAGATTAGATTAGATTAGATTACTTGCAGTGTGGAAACAGGCCCTTCAGCCCAACAAGTCCACACCGACCCGCCGAAGCGCAACCCACCCATACCCCCACATATACCTCTTACCTAACACTACGGGCAATTTAGCATGGCCAATTCACCTGACCCGCACATCTTTGACTGTGGGAGGAAACTGGAGCACCCGGAGGAAACCCACGCAGACACGGGGAGAATGTGCAAACTCCACACAGACAGTCGCCTGAGGCGGGAATCGAACATGGGACCCTGGCGCTGTGAGGCAGCAGCGCTAACCACTGTGCCACCGTGCCGCCCACAAATGAGGTGACCAGAACTGAACACAGTATTCCAAGTGTGATCTAACCAGGGAGGAGAAAGTGAGGTCTGCAGTTGCTGGAGATCAGAGCTGAAAATGTGTTGCTGGAAAAGCGCAGCAGGTCAGGCAGCATCCAAGGAGCAGGAAATTCGACGTTTCGGGCATAAACCCTTCATTCCTGATGAAGGGCTTATGCCCGAAACGTCGAATTTCCTGTTCCTTGGTCTAACCACGGCTCTATAGAGCTGCAACATAACCTCATGGCTCTTAAACTCAATCCCCCCTGCTAATGAAAGCGAGCACACCATACGCCTTCTTAACAACCCTACCAATCTGGGTGGCAACTTTGAGAGATCTATGGACATGGACCTCAAGATCCCTCTGTCCCTCCACAGTGCCAAGACTACTGCCTTTAACCCTGTATTCTGCATTCAGATTTGACCTTCCAAAATGAATCCCTTCTGCCTGCCCTTGCTCCATAACCCCCCATTCCTTGCATACGCATCTGCTTATCTAAAAGACCCTATCATATCTACCTCCACCATCGCTCCTAGCAGCACGTTTCAGACTTTGTGTCAAAAATAGAACTTGCGCCTCGCATCTCCTTTGGAACCTGCCCCCCGTCTCACCTTAAACACCCGCTCCTTCGTCTTAGACGTTTAATCTCTGAGGGAGAGAAAGGGTTAACGGTCAGAATCTGTCAATATTGTGCCGTGTTGCTTCAACATGTTATTGTTCTTGGCAGCTCTTGATGATGGTTCAAGACATGACGATTATGAGGCCCATCTGGAGATTGTAGAGCACAGGTGAGATCACTTCCTGTCCAACTCTCCTCCCAGGGCCGCAAAGCGATCTCTCCATTCTACTGTCCTTCACGGGCGAAATTCCCGGACTTTTCTGGCGTTGATGTCACTGAATGGAATGAGCTTTATTGTTACATGCATGCCCTCCAATCAGGTGCAGCGAAAAGTTTACAACTCGCTACGTACGGCCACCATCTTGGATCCAGGCTCCCTGGGTACAGATTCTTCAACTGGAGGGGGGGAGGAAATAAATATTAGAAAAATAAAGGAATGGAAACTCCAGCAATCCCAAATAATTAGAAAACAGTGAAATGAGAAGTTCGGAATTACAACCTTTCCATCCCAGCATCTAGCCTCCAGTCCACACTGGGCCCTGACTCCAGCTGTACTGGGCACAACTCTTTCAGTATCTTGGAGTCATACAACACAGAAACAGACCCTTCGGTCCAACCCGTCCATGCCGACCTGATATCCTAAATTAATCTAATCCCATTTTGCCACCACCCGGCCCATGTCCCTCCAAACCCTTCCTATTCATACACCCATCCAGATGCTTTTTAAATGTTGTAATTGTACCAGCCTCCACCACTTCCTCTGGCAGCTCATTCCATACACGTACCACCCTCTGCATGAAAAAGATTTACAAGGATGTTGCCAGGGTTGGAGGGTTTGAGCTATAGGGAGAGGCTGAATAGGCTGGGGCTGTTTTCCCTAGAGTGTTGGAGGCTGACGGGTGACCTTATAGAGGGTTGGAATGTAAAAGCAGAGATGTGCTACTGAAACTTTATAAAGCTTTGGTTAGGCCCCATTTGGAATATTGTCTAATTTTGGGCCCCACACCTCCAGGAGGGACATACTGGCACTGGAGCGTGTCCAGCGGAGATTCACACGGAATGGTAGGCCTAACATACGATGAACAACTGAGGATCCTGGGATTGAGTTTAGAAGGTTGAGGGGAGATGTAATAAAAACATACAAGATAATTCATGGCTTAGAAAGGGTGGATGCTGGGAAGTTGTCTCTGTTAGGTGGGGAGACTAGGACCCATGGGCATAGCCTTACAATTAGAGCGGGTCAATTTAGAACAGAAATGAGACATTTCTTCAGCCAGAGAGTGGTGGGCCTGTGGAATTCATTGTCACAGAGTGCAGGGGAGGCCGGGATGTTAAATGTCTTCGAGGCAGAGATTGATAAATTCTTAATCTCGCAAGGAATTAAGGGATACGGGGAGGGTGCAGGTAAGTGGCGCTGAAATGCCCATCAGCCATGATTGAATGGCGGAGTGGACTCGATGGGCCGAATGGCCTTACTTCAACTCCTATGTCTTATGGTCTTATAAAGGTTTATAAAATCATAAGGAGCATGGATAGGATGAATAGACAAGGCCTTTTCCCCAGGGTAGGGGGAGTCCAAAGCCAGAGGGCATAGGTTTAAGGTGGGAGGGGAAAGACTTATAAGGGACTTGAGAGGTATCTTTTTTCACGCAGAGGGTGGTGTGTGTATGAAATGAGCTGCCGGAGGAAATGGTGGAGGCTGGTACAATTATAGCATTTAAAAGATATCTGGATAGGAAGGACTTAGAGGGATATGGGCCAAATGCTGGGAAATGGGACAGGATTAATTTTGGAAATCTGGTTGGCATGGCATTGAAGGGTCTGTTTCCGTGCTGTATGACTCTGTGACTCTGTCTATCTGCTGTTGTGATGTGTCAACAACAGTTTGTGAATGAAGGCCTTCCCTTTAACCATGGTGTGCGTTGGAGTTGTGTAATAATTCAGATGGATTGGACCGCTAATGACGACTGTTTCGTCTCTCCTTTTTATCGTAGTGATGTAAAGACTGGCATTTGGAACTCAACCAACTGGGCATCCCAATTTGAGAGCGGTAAGTATTGAGTAACGATTGTGGTGTGGGATATCTGAGGAACTTGGGTTGATAGATGCTGACAGTACAGTACAGGGTGGCTGTGGAATGACAGTCCTCATTGTGAGAAGCCCTGCTTGGAGAAGTATGACCACCTCTACTTGAGAAAAGGATGTGAAATCTGGTCCATCGAAGGGTTACCAGGGACATGAAGAGAGCATGGGGAAGCTGGGATATCTCTCCGCGGAGCATAGAGAGCCACAGGGAGACTTGTAGAGCCATTCAGCACAGAAGCAGGCTCTTCGGCCCAACCAGCCTATCCCGACCATAATCCCAAACTAAACTAGTCCCAGATTCTGGAGTAGAGTGGTGCTGGAAAAGCACAGCAGTTCAGGCAGCATCCGAGGAGCAGGAAAATCGACGTTTCGGGCAAAAGCCCTTCACACTCCTCAGATGCTGCCTGAACTGCTGTGCTTTTCCAGCACCACTTGACTCCAGAATCTGGTTTCCAGCATCTGCAGTCATTGTTTTTACCTAAACTAGTCCCAGCTGCCTGCTCCTGGCCTGTATTCCTCCAAAACCTACCTACCACCGTGACGTGACATCTCAACTCCCTCTACCCAGTGGGCCCAGCAATGGAGGCGAACATCTCAAACGTCACCTTTAACCCCCTCCCTCCTCCCCCGTCTACCTGTGACTCCACTTCCTATGAGCTACGTACCTGACTTAATCGGGATGTTTTAAATCCCAAGCCGTGGTTAGGGAGAGACCGCTTCCGTTGGCGGGAAGTTCAGTAATCAAGGGGGTCTGGTAGGAAGGTAATTAACTGAAGAATCTGAGATGGCGGGGGTGGTGGAATTTTGAGAACATGTCAGATTTCCTAGTTTTAGTTTTTTTAGATTAGATTACTTAGTGTAATCTTCAGCCCAAGTCCACACCGACCCACTGAAGCGCAACCCACCCAGACCCATTCCCCTACATTTACCCCTTCAGCTAACACTACAGGTAATTTAGCACGGCCAATTCACCCTGACCTGCACATTTTTTGGACTGTGGGAGGAAACCCACGCAGACAGGGGGAGGATGTGCAAACTCCACACACAGTCGCCTGAGGCGGGAATTGAACGCGGGTCTCTGGCGCTGTGAGGCAGCAGTGCTAACCACTGTGCCACCGTGCCGCCCACTGAAAGAGACCTAAGGGGCAACTTTTTCAGGCAGAGGATGGTATGTGTATGGAATGAGCTGCCAGAGGATGTGGTGGAGGCTGGTACAATTGTGACATTTTAAGAAGCATTTGGATGGGTATGTGAGTAGGAAGGGTTTGGAGGGAAATGGGCCGGGTGCTGGCAGGTGGGACTAGATTGGGATGGGATATCTGGTCGGCGTGGACAGGTTGGACCGAAGGGTCTGTTTCCATGCTGTACATCTCTATGACTCTAGATCCTGTGTCACAGAGAAGGTTTACCAGAATTGGAGGACATTAGTTATGAGGAGAGGTTGGCTAAACTCAGATTATTTTCACTGGAAAGGTAGAGGCTGAGGAGCAACCTGATCGAGATCTATAAAATAATCTCCAACATTAGACATGATTTGGAGATGCCAGTGTTGGACTGGGGTGTACAAAGTTAAAATTCACACAACACCAGGTTATAGTCCAACAAGTTTAATTGGAAGCACTAGCTTTCGGAGCGACGCTCCTTCATCAGGTGGTTGTGAGCGTCACTCCGAAAGCTAGTGCTTCCGAATAAAACTGTTGAATTATAACCTGGTGTGGGGGGTATTTTTAACCAGAGGTATGGATAGGATGGATAGTCAGAGGCTTTTTCCCCAGGGTGGAGAGCTCAACTACAATCGAATACAGGTTCAAGGTGAGAGGGGGAAAGTTTAGGGGAGAAATGGGGGGACAGTTTTCACACGGAGGGTGGTGGGTGCCTGGAACTCACTGCCAGTGGAGGTGATGGAAGGAGGTAACGTTGGCAACGTTTAAGGCGTGTCTTCAGAGGGTCGGTGTGGACTCAACGGGCTGAATGGCCTGCTTCCACACTGTCGGGATCCTATGATTTTTTTGTTTTGAGAAAGTGAAGGATGTGAGAGAGGACTTTGTGCTGACGGGGAGACGCTCCGAGTGCATTTTGGAAACTCTCTGATGCTGAAAGGGGACTCCGCAAACAGAAACAGAACAAAGGTGAACTTTAACGGAAGGTTCTGGATCGTGTGTCTGTCTGCACCTCCCTTCTAATTGTCCCCTGCCCACGCTTTCCTTTGTACCCGAGTAACACGGTCTCTCACCATGGGGAGGCTCATTTCTCCAGCCTGTGTCAACCAGACCAAGGCTTCATGATTAAAAATATTTTACAGATCTTTATTAAATTGTTAATAAAGATTGGAATTTATCTGCCAGCCGCAGAGTTCATTCTGAACCTGATTGTACTGCGTCAGCCCCCTCTCTCTCTCCCCACCCCCACATCTCGCTATCTTGTCCTTTACCCTATTTTATTGAATATCTATCTAACTGCTGGCGGCTCCTGGCTTTATAAATGACAGGCCATTTGGCCCGTTGTGCTGGGACTAGCTCACTCGCTGTTGGGCCGTTGCAGTGTTCCAGTACTGCTCCCATTTTGAGCCTCCCTGTTGAATCTGTCTCCGTCACCCCTCACGCTGACGCGAAAGGAACAGGAGCAGCAGTGGGCCATTCGGCCTGCGCGGTCTGCTGCTGTTCCGTGTGATCATGGCTGATCATCCCATCCTGCTTTCTCCCTCTGCCCTGCCCCCACACCCTTTGATTAGATTAGACTTACAGTGTGGAAACAGGCCCTTCGGCCCAACAAGTCCACACCGACCCGCCGAAGCGCAACCCACCCATACCCCTACATTTACCCCTTACCTAACACTACGGGCAATTTAGCGTGGCCAATTCACCCTGACCGGCACATCTTTGGACTGTGGGAGGAAACCGGAGCACCTGGAGGAAACCCATCCAGACATGGGGAGAACGTGCAAACTCCACACAGTCAGTCGCCTCAGTCGGGAATTGAACCCGGGTCTCAGGCGCTGTGAGGCAGCAGTGCTAACCACTGTGCCACCGTGCCGCCCACAACCCCTCCAACCCCCCCCCCCAAACAACTGTATCTAACTCCTTTAGAAATATTCAGTAGTTGGGCTGTCAATGGCTTTCCGTGGTACAGAATTTCACAGGCTGCTCTGGGTGAATTCCCCACCCCCTTGTTCATCTATACTCCAGCGCATATAATCCCAACCAATCCAGTTTTTCCTCCTATACCCGGCCTGTCGTGAGAATAGGAGCTGGAGTAGGCCGTCTGGTGCATGGAGCCCATCAATAAAGTCATGGCTGACCTTTTAAATGGACACAGCTCCACTTACCCCGCTCACCCTTGATTCCTTTAATGTTCAAAAAATCTCTACATCAACATTCAACGAGGTAGCCTCAACTGCTTCCCTGGGCAGGGAATTCCACAGACTCTCAACCCTTTGGGTGAAGGAAGTTGCTCCTCAACTCTGTCCCAAATCTGCTCCCCCACTCCCCCCTTATTTTGAGACTGTGCCCTCTCGGTCTAGTTTCACACTCCAGCAGAAACAACTGCCCTGCTTCCAGCTTATCTATTCCCTTCATTACTTAATACATTTCTGTAAGATTTCTTTCCCCCCTCACCCCCATACTTAGTCATAGAGATGTACAACACAGAAACAGACCCTTTGGTCCAACCCGTCCATGCCGACCAGATATCCCAACCCAATCTAGTCCCACCTGCCAGCACCCAGCCCATATCCCTCCAAACCCTTCCTATTCATATGCCCATCCAAATGCCTCTTAAATGTTGCAATTGTACCAGCCTCCACCACTTCCTCTGGCAGCTCATTCCATACACATACCACCCTCTGTGTGAAAAAGTTGCCCCTTAGGTCTCTTTTATACCTTTCCCCTCTCACCCTAAACCTATGCCCTCTAGTTCTGGACTCCTCGACCCCAGGGAAAACATTTTGCCTATTTATCCTATCCATGTCCCTCATGATTTTGTAAGGTCACCCCTCAGCCTCCGACGCTCCAGGGAAAACAGCCCCAGCCTGTTCAGCCTCTCTCTATAGCTCAAATCCTCCAACCCTGGCAACATCCTTGTAAATCTTTTCTGAACGCTTTCACAACATCCTTCCGATAGGAAGGAGACCAGAATTGCACGCAATATTCCAACAGTGGCCTAACCAATGTCCTGTACAGCCGCAACATGACCTCCCAACTCCTGTACTCAATACTCTGACTTCTAAATTTCAATGAATATAGCCCCAGTCTCTCCTCATAAGCCAACCCTCTCAACTCCTAGTGATCTTCCTCTGCACCCCCTCCAGTGCTATGTACATCCTTTCTCAGGCAGGGAGACCAAAACTGTAGGCAGTACTCCAGGGAGGTTCCAGACTCGGTATTGAGTTCAGTAATGTGAGGCACTATCTCCCACATCCTTACCCAACTGCCCCACGCCAGGCCTTGTTATCACAGAGTCTGCTATTGCACACAGCCCATTGTTAACTCCTGATAGTCCTCATTAGCAGCTATTTATTCTCCAAGGAGTGTTATCCACTTCTTTGTGTGTCCAACTGTTCTTTTCCCAGTCTTTGGGCTTTATCACCACTTATTGTTTACTCCTTATGCCTCCCCTCCCCCCTCCTCCCTGCCTCCCGGCCTTCTGCATAAAACTGAACTATTTTGCAGTCACCATCGGGTCTGAGGAAAGGTCGCCGGACCCTGAAACATGAACTCCGCGCTTTCTCCAAGAGCGGTTGCTGAGCTTTTCCAGCCATTTTCAGTGCAGAACTGGCTCGAAGGTAGAAGACCGAGGGTGGTGGTGGAGGGTTGTTTTTCAGACTGGAGGCCTGTGACCAGTGGAGTGCCACAAGGATCGGTGCTGGGCCCTCTACTTTTGGTCATTTACATAAATGAGTTGGATGCGAGCATAAGAGGTACAGTTAGTAAGTTTGCAGATGACACCAAAATTGGAGGTGTAGTGGACAGCGAAGAGGGTTACCTCAGATTACAACAGGATCTGGACCAGATGGGCCAATGGGCTGAGGAGTGGCAGATGGAGTTTAATTCAGATAAATGCGAGGTGCTGCATTTTGGAAAGACAAATCAGGCCAGGACTTATACACTTAATGGTAAGGTCCTAGGGAGTGTTGCTGAACAAAGAGACCTTGGAGTCCAGGTTCATAGTTCCTTGAAAGTGGAGTCGCAGGTAGATAGGATAGTGAAGAAGGTGTTTGGTATGCTTTCCTTTATTGGTCAGAGTATTGAGTACAGTAGTTGGGAGGTCATGTTGTGGCTGTACAGGACATTGGTTAGGCCTCTGTTGGAATATTGTGTGCAATTCTGGTCTCCTTCCTATTAGAAGGATGTTGTTAAACTTGAGAGGGTTCAGAAAAGATTTACAAGGATGTTGCCAGGGTTGGAGGATCTGAGCTACAGGGAGAGGGTGAACAGGCTGGGGCTGTTTTCCCTGGTGCGTCGGAGGCTGAGAGATGACCTTATAGAGGTTACAAAATTATGAGAGGCATGGATAGGGTAAATAGGGAAAGTCTTTTTCCCCCAGAGTAGGGGAGTTAAGAACTAGAGGGCATAGGTGAGAGGGAAAACGTTTAAAAGGAACCTAACGAGCAACTTTTTCATGCAGAGGGTGGTGTGTGTATGGAATGAGCTGCCACAGGAAATGGTGGAGGCTAGTACAATTATAATACTTAAAAGGCATGTGGATGGGTAGATGAATAGGAAGGGTTTAGGAGGATAATGGGCCAGATGCAGGCAAATGGAACGATATTAATTTAAGATATCTGGTCAGCATGTATGAAGGGTCTGTTTCTGTGCTGTAGGCCTCTGTGAGAGAATGGGTAGTGGGAGCTTGGAAGAACGCAAGATGATCCTATTGAAGCATTAAGAATTTGATGGGGTTTGGCGGGGAGTGAGGGGGAGCGCAGAGTAGATGACTGAAGGATGTTGCCCCTGGTGAGGGTGAGTGGGAGGGGAGTCTAAGAACGAGGGGACATGCTTTCAAACTAAAGGCTTTACACTGGAGTTGAGGAAGATGTTTATCTTTCTCTCTTGGACGGCTTTGAAGGTTCGGTAGTTTTCCCTCCCGGTGGGGAGAAGGAGGGGTGGTTGGCTTTGAATATGTTCCAGGACTGAGGTAGAGGGATTTGTCATTGAGAAGGGGGGCGGGGAGTATCACGGGGAATTGAGGCCATAGTTGCCTCAGGGATATTCTGACAGCATCATGGACCAAACCCGAAGGGTTAAATTGTCTACCCCTTTCTTATGGGGGTGGTAGAAGGCAAAGGGCATGTGTGGCAGGAGGTACATTGGGTGGGCACACTGATTCCGAGGGTGGGTGGGGCCCCTCCTTCACCGCCGCTCCCTCACCACCAGACGCCTGGAGGAAGAACGCCTCATCTTCCGCCTCGGAACACTTCAACCCCAGGGCATCAATGTGGACTTCACCAGTTTCCTCATTTCCCCTTCCCCCACCTCACCCTAGTTCCAAACTTCCAGCTCAGCACTGTCCCCATGACCTGTCCGACCTGCCTATCTCATTTTCCACCTATCCACTCCACCCTCCCCCAGACCTATCACCTTCATCCCCTCCCCCACTCACCCATTGTACTCCATGCTACTTTCTCCCCACCCCCACCCTCCTCTAGCTTATCTCTCCACGCCTCAGGCTCTCTGTCTTTATTCCTGATGAAGGGCTTTTGCCCGAAACGTCGACTTTGCTGCTCCTTGGATGCTGCCTGAACTGCTGTGCTCTTCCAGCACCACTGATCCAAAGCCCCCCTCGGTCATGGCTGACTATGGGTTATATCGGTGTTTCTCTAGCTTCCTGCTTCCCTGAAGGGACCAACACTGGAGTGACATTCCTGGTCACAAGGGTCACATCTGTATGTGGTCATTGATCTTGTTTGAGAGGCTGAACAGGCTGGGGCTGTTTTCCCTGGAGCGTCGGAGGCTGAGGGGTGGCCTTATAGAGGTTTATAAAATCATGAGGGGGGCATGGATTAGGCAAAGTCTTTTCCCTGGGGTGGGGGAGTCCAGAACTAGAGGGGATATGTTTAGGGTGAGGGGAGAAAGATATAAAAGAGACCTAAGGGGCAACTTTTCACCCAGAGGGTGGTACGTGTATGGAATGAGCTGCCAGAGGAAGTGGTGGAGGCTGGTACAATTGCAACATTTAAAAGGCATTTGGATGGGTATAGGAATAGGAAGGGTTTGGAGGGATATGGGCCGGGTGCTGGTAGGTGGGACTAGATTGGGTCGGGATTTCTGGTTGGCATGGACGGGTTGGACCGAAGGGTCTGTTTCCATGCTGTACATCTCTCTGACTCTATATCTGCCAGAGCTGCTGCACTCCTTCCTGTGTGCCCACTTGTCTGCTGCAGTGCTCACCGGCCTCCTTCCCCCTGTTTTGAGGTGTCGGCTCAGGGTGCTTCTCCATCTCGTGCAGTCAGCTGCAAGCCTTTCCCAGGGCTCCGTAACGATATCGAACGCCTTCGTGTCCCTTGTGCAGATGGGGACACCCGGTGGGTCTGTTCCCGGCTGCGAGCCCTCCACTGCGGATATCCTTTGGGATGCGGCCTATCTCCATGCATTGGGCACGGCCTAGCCAGCGCAGTCTGTGCTGCCTGGGCCAGGCGCTGGCCTTCCCGCCCAGTACGCACCCGAGGGTGGAGGGTGAAAGGTCGTGTTGCTGTGGTATTTGAGACGATCCACTATGGCTGTGTTTGACCTGACTTTCCTATTCCCCAACCCCCCACCCCCTTGGTTCTAGAACCTTTGTACCAAACGTACAGGGAGACGGTGATCAAGAAGGAGATTAAGCGGCAGACCCTGATGCGAGACTCCAGCAAGACCAGCGAGGATTACGCCTACGAGAGCATCCCCCTGGTCCCCGACGGCGACTCGGCCTCCCTCCAGGCTCCGAGGCTGCAGGCCCTGGTGGGTTCCCTGTGGCAGAACCTGAACGCGGTCCGGCAGAGCGGGATTCTGAACGACCTGAGCCAGCGGGAATGCAGGCTCCAGGAGGTGAGGAGGGATGGCGAGAGTGGGGGAGGGACACGGGGTATTGGGGAGGAGGTGGGGGAAAACTTCTCGCTCGAACGCCGGGAGTTGAGGGGATTTATGGGCGAGGAGACTGGGACTCCAATCTTTGGAATTTAGGAAAAATGAGAGGAGGATCTTTATAGAAACGTATAAAATTATGAAGGGAATAGATAAGTTCGAAAAGAGAGGACGTTTCCTACTGGTGGGTGGAACTGGGAAAAGAGGGCATATCCTCAAAATTAGGGGGAGCGGATTTAGGACGGAATTGAGATGGAATTTCTTCATCCAGAGGGTTGGGAATCTATGCAATTCCCAGGGAAGTCGTTGACCGCTACTTCAGTAAATGCTTTTAAAGCTATGTTGGATATTTTTTGACCAACAGAGGAATTAAGGGTTAGAGCGAGGGGACAGGTGGAGCTGAGGCCACGAAACGATCAGCCGCCATCTTATTGAATGGCGGAGCAGGCTCGAAGGGCCGAACGGCCTGCTCCTGGTTCTTGTGTTCTCACCTTCGTATGACCCTGAGCTACCAACTCTGGGGCGGGTAGAGATAGCTTAGGAGCCCTGTGAAGGCAGGATTCAACAGACGGGAGTTGGAATGGGGACCATTCAGCCCCTTGTCACCTCCATTCCGTTTCTCTGCTATCCTAAGAGCTGATCTGATTGTGCCGCCCTGTCCAATTCCCTACCTACCCCTCCCGATTCCCCCTCAATTTCTCCCTTTGCCTACATCCCTACACTCCGAGGGAAGTGTGTCGGGCACAAATCCGTGAGGGTTAACCAGAGGTTAGCTGGCTATTGGACTACAGGATTCCTCGCGGCAATACTCTGTGGCCGTGCCCGAGTTTCTATTTGTGTCTAAATACATGCGTATCTAGTTATTGATTGTCGCTATATATCTTAAAGATATTTTGTGGCACTTCTAAGAATAAAAAGAAGTGACTCAAGTAAGTGATTACCTTCGGTTCAAACTCGGCTTCAGGGCTTCCGTAAGGTGTTGTTGGCCTCAAGGGGGTCCTGCCCCAAGAACAGCAATGAAGATGGAGTTGCCCCAGGAGACCCTGGTTCCGTTACCGTGGCAGCATCGGAGCTGCGGGCCTACTGTCGCCAGGAGGCCAGGCTCCAGGTCTCCTGCCGCCAAGGGTCAGGGCTGCGGGCCTACTTTCGCCAAGAGGCCAGGCTCCAGGTCTCCTGCCGCCAAGGGTCAGGGCTGCGGGCCTACTGTCGCCAGGAGGCCAGACTGAATTGGGCAGCCATCGTCATGAGTGAGCCCTTTGGTGCATTTCCCTCCCTCTGCCAGGCCTTGATGCCAACTCTGTAGGAGATCCCAAGTGGGAAATATCCCTGTGTCCGACTTAGGAATTCCCGGTCTAGGAAGGGTAGACAGGGCAGGAGTACTGAGGAGACAGAAGGATGTACTCCATGTTGAGCAAACCTCTCGTGAGCATTTCTCCGGCGGTTTAATTTGAGACAGAGCAAACCTTCAAGCAATAGCTGGATTAATCCCTTAGCTCACCCAGGATTTCCTTTTGAGATCGTTTGTACCGTCTACAATGTCTAGCTCCCCTTCCCTGACCCTGTGTTAGGGGGTCGGAGATGAGCCTAAACCGAGAGCTGGGCCAGTTGGTGAGACGGATGGGTAAGATCCCATGGCCGTTATTTTGCGAAGGGGGAGCTGGGAAGCTCTCCTGTGCCACCCACCCCCCGGCCCTGCACCCCACCCCTGGGCCAACAGTTAGCCCCTGAGCAACGTGACAATTATTTGTTTGTCATTTTCCCTTTTCGGGCCTGAAAGGGAGAGAGTTGGTAATGGCTGTGCAAAAATGGCCCACCCAGTTTTCCTCCATCACAGGAATGATGGGTGCTTCAGCGGGACGGTCTCGGGTGGCACTATATCAAGGCAAGATCTTGCCTTCGACCGTCTTGTTGAAGCTTGTTTTTATTTAAGTCAGTGATCTTAATAACGATGGGAATTTGATCAAAGATCTTTTGGACACAGCAGCGCTTATTGGCAGGGATTAAGGTTTGAAGGTCAGCGATGAAGACCCATTTCTCTTCAACAAGGATTTACTGTCATCCACAGTTTATTGGGCCTTGCGTGACATTCTGATGAATGACTACTTTGTTAGTGAAGGTTAAGCATTTTGGGATTAAAGAGGGCCGAATTGAAACTAGAGTTTCTGAGACCGTCCTTAAAAGATGCCATTCATGTGAAAAATCCCGTGTCTCTCATCTCCCACACTGCCTTCTGCAGATTTTTATCGTTCTATTCATTATCTGAAATATTGCCATCCCTTTTTCAAGTTATTTTTATACTGGAAGTGTTCCATATAAACAGGTCACGCTGTAACTGCGCCCCCTCGCCAACAGAGGCGCTGCTGTGCTACCAGTGAGAAAATGGCGGCGCGGCGTATTTACTTCATGGCTGGGGGGGGGGGGCGAGAGGCATTCGCTGTGGGGTTATGGTGGGACATGGGGAAGGTGAGATGGAGGTGGTTCAGGTAGATGGGCTGAAGGGGCCCAGATATTGACCTTTTAAAATAGAGACTGCATTTTATTGGTCAACTCTGCACTGCTGACCCCCTAGCTTTGTAGCACAGGAACAGGCCCTTCAGCCCACCATGCTGTGCTGAACCTGACGCCAAATTTAAACTAATCCTTTCTACCTGTCCTTGCTCCGTATCCTGCTAAATCTTGCATATTTGTGTGCTTATCTGAAAGACCCTTAAATGCCCCTATTGTATTTGCCTCCATTTAAATCAGTGCCTTGATTTAAAAATTCTCATCACACCCCATGCTCCCTCATTATGTCGCCTCCTCTCATCCAACAGCCCTCAAATCTCCGTACTCGTCAGTTTTCTCACCAGTAGTGCAGCAGCGCCTCTGCTGGCGAGTGGGTGCGGTAACAACGTGACCTGTTTACATGAAACATTTCCAGTATAAAAATAATCGGGGGTACCAGAACCGACGAGGGGTAAAAAAGGGGATGGCAGTATTTCGGTATCTGGTCTCTCCATCACTTGTCGATTTGAATTATTCTCTCATTGACTGAGGCCCCACCCTCTGGAAATCTCTCCTTAAACCCCTCTGTCTCTCCCCTTTTTATAGAAAGGGCTGTAATTTCTACCTCATCAGCTTTATTCCTTACTTGCCTGACTTATACTAAGTGTATCTGTAATGCAGTGTAACTTTTTTCTTTATTTTCTCTTTTTCTTTCATACACAAAGATTTTTTACCGAGGTACTTTGTACCTGAGAATGTGGCATGTGTTGGAGACGTTGTACACCGTACTCATGTTGTGGTGTCACTTGATAAACCTAATTCCAATTCTTTTGAGATGTTTCTTAAAGCCAACACTCTTGAACCAAACTTGTCATTCACCATTATTTATGTGCTTTCAGTGTTGACTGTTCCTAGGTAGTTGTTACGAAGGTGTAGAGGTGTACTGTATCTTTAAGAGAGTTGAAAAGCTAGCAAGGGCTGCCTGACAAAGCACAAAGTGTTCTGAACAAGGTAACAGTGTAGAAAATGTGTTGCTGGAAAAGTGCAACAGGTCAGGCAGCATCCAAGGAGCAGGAGAGTCGACGTTTGGGCATGAGCCCTTCTCAAGGTAACATTGCGGTCGAACAGCTAGCAGTAGCCGGGTTGCCATGCGACAAAAACAAATTCAAATTTAGCCAATCCGTTTAAATTATGCCCCGAGATACCAAACTCCAATCAAGTTTGAATTTAGTATTTTCATAATGTTAAAACCAATGAAATGGGGTACGTTTTTGAACAGTTGAGGGAGAACTACCAAAAGATGTAGTCTGCTAGTTTAAGAGCTCTCCGAGAGGAAGTCTGCGTGACAGAACATTGCAACCAACCTGGAGAGAATCTCTGAAGGAGATTTGGCAAAGCTGACCAGTTTTGAAACGTGATTTTCTTTTCTCGTAAATCAAAAAATAATTCTGGGGAGCGAGAGATAAAAGACAGGCTTAAGTTAAAGGAGTTGGAAATCGTTGTTAGTTAATATTCTCTGTTAGACTTAAAGAATAAAGGTGTTAATTTTTACTTTAAATAGTGACTTTTGGGCTAATTCTTTTCTTCCCGAATTTTAACAGATTACTACACAGGATGAATCTTTTCTGTGTTGTTGGTTTAAATTAGCAGAGGGGGTTTACTCTGTGTCCAAACAGTAATGGAGGCAACTATTTTCAAACTGTACTCATTGGGGTTCAGACTAACATTTGGATTCCTAGAGGATTTGACACAGTTGTTCTAGAAAGGTTGTTTTCCCCTTGGTCAGACCAGATGTGATCTCAACGCAGGAGCAGCGCTTGTGATTTCATATAAACCTGTTGGACTATTATCTGGTGTCTTCTGATGCAAACTTTTAAGACAGAGATGAGGGGGAATTTATTTTGAGGGTCTTCGTTGCTAAAGGGATGGATTTGAAAAGCAGGGAGGTCATGCGGCAGTGGAGTGCTATGTACAGTTTTTGTCTCCTTACTTGAGAAACTGGCACTGCAGGAGGTGTTTCACTGGGTTTATTCCACAGTTAAGGTGGTTGGTTTATGAAGAGAGATGGAGTCGACTGGGATTATATGCTGAAAATGTGTTGCTGGAAAAGCGCAGCAGGTCAGGCAGCATCCAAGGAGCAGGAGATTCGACGTTTCGGGCATAAGCCCTTCTTCAGGAATGAGGAGAGTGTGTCCAGCTTGCTAAGATAAAAGGTAGGGAGGAAGGACTTGAGGGAGGGGCGTTGGAAATGCGATAGGTGGAAGGAGGTCAAGGTGAGGGTGATAGGCCGGAGTGGGGGTGGGGGGGCGGAGATCTTAGCCTGCTGGACGCACTTTCCTCACTCCTGAAGAAGGGCTCATACCCGAAATGTCGACTCTCCTGCTCCTTGGATGCTGCCTGACCTGCTGCGCTTTTCCAGCAACACATTTTTCAGCTCTGATCTCCAGCATCTGCAGTCCTCACTTTCTCTTCAACTGGGGTTATATTCATTTGGAATTTAAAAGAATGAGGGAGGATCTTATAGAAATGTATAAAATCATGAAGGGAATAGATAAGATGGAAGTAGCGAGGCTGTTTCCACTGGTGGTTAAAACTAGGAGGCATAGTCTCTAAATAACAGGGGGGGTGGGGAGCAGATTTCGGACTGAATTGAGGAGGAACATCTTCACCCAAAGGGTTGTGAATCTGTGGAATTCCCTACCCAGTTGTGGCTACCTCCGTTGAATGTTGATAAATAGCTTTTGGAACAGCAAAGGAACTAAAGGTGAGGGTGAGTGGAGCTGAGTCCACAAAAAAAATAGGCCGTGATCTTACTGAATGTAGGACAGGCTTGATGGGTCTCCTCCTGCTCCTACTTCTAATGACAGTGAATTTATGGAATTACTTACCACAGAGGCTCAGTTAGTAAATATGTTTGAAGATTGAGGCAGGTTTTTAATGGGGAAGGGAATCTAGGTTTGCAGGGGTGGGGGAGATAGGAAGTTGAGGATAGCCACGATCCCATCGGAGCTGTTGGCCTTCCCGATCTGAAGGTGTGGGCGGTGATTAGATCGGTCTCGGAGGGAGTGACTCAGTGGCCTGTGCTTTGTTGCAGAGTATGTTCGAGGTGCTGACGTCCGAGGCCTCCTACCTCCGCAGCCTGAACGTCCTCATTGAGCACTTCATGAACAACAGGGACCTGAACGACACCATTATCTTACGAGACAAAAAGACCCTCTTTTCCTGCATCACCAGGGTGAAAGAAGTCAGTGAAAGGTACGGCACAGACGACTAAGGTGGACCCAGTCACCACAGGCCTCACCCAGGGGTATCCAACATCGGAGCGCGAGGAGAAACCTCACACGCAGATAGGGGCGAGGTCAGGGTCAGTCCGGGTTTCCGAAAGGGAATTGGCTAAATGTCAGGGAAATGTTCGCAGTGTTCTAGGGAAAGAGCCAAGGAGAGTGGGATCGGGGTAAATTAATCTTGCAGAGAGGAAAGTAAGGACTTGAGAGCCGTCCTCCATGGTGTAACCGTTCTGTGATTCTTTAACACTTGCCTGTTTCCTTGCCGAATCAAGGAGAGATGGCTCAGCAGCTTGCCCTCTGTGAAGCCATTACCACCGGCACCAGCCTAACTGGTACCATGAAAGATTTCCTGGAGACTGCTTCAGTCTTTTATGGGTTTTTATTTTTAAAAAAAAACTGGAAGTGCTGGGCAGCATTGTCACTCACCGTCCTCCCTTAAGCGAGGCCTCAAATCTAGGCCCCGTCGCCATGGCGATCAGTAGGCCCAAGCCAACTGCGGGAAACCTCTGAACTGGCAGATACCTGGCGAGGTCAATATTAACCTGCGAGGAAGATCATTTTTGCCTGTGTCTTTTTAAAAACAGTTTCCTGAAGGATCTTGAAGAGCGGATGGATGAGAGTATCATGATAAACGACGTCTGCGACATAATTTATTTCCACGCCCAGCACAATTTCCAGGTGTATGTTGACTATGTACGTAACCAGCTCTACCAGGAACAGAAGTACAGCCAACTGATGTAAGATATCGTTCTGGTCTCTGACTACGCAGGTTGTTATCCCTGAGATTCACTGTGTTTCAGCTAAGTTTGTTTTTCTCTCTCCTCTTAATCATGGGATTATTGCCTCTCGCAAAGGTGATAGTGGGCCTCCATCTTAAATTGTTGTTAACACGACAAGGTGGGTTCGGATCACCTCCAATAACACCAGGCCCGAAATTAGTCCCAGTTCTCTCTCTCTGTAACCCCCAGCTTCAACAGAGCTCTCTGGCCATCACTGTCTCTCAGGATAGGAGCAGACCGCTCGGCCCATTGAGCCTGCCCTGCCATTCGTGACGATCATGGCTGATCGTCCAACTCCGTATCCTAATCCTGCTTTGGTCCCATTCACCCCAAGGGCTATATCCAGCCACCTCTCGAATACAATCGATGTTTTTTGCGTCGGATCTTCCCTGTGGTAATGAATTCCACAGGCTCGCCGCTCTGTGGGTGAGGAAATGGCTCCTCATCGCCACCCTCATTGGTCCACCTCGTTTCCTCTGATGGTGATGTTTGCTTGTGGGGAAACCCATGTCGAAGTCGCCATCTGAAGGCAGTTGGTGGTTGTTGTTGGTGATAGAGGGGCAGGTTCTGAATGCGATGGCGCTCCCTCTCCCTGGAGGAGTTGGGGAGGGGCGTAGGGATTGTTGGTGTAGGAGGGTAATGGGTCAGTGTGTGTATGGGGGGGGGGGGGGGGGGGAGGGGAGGTGAGAGGTCTGTGAGGGGTGGGATTGTGTGTGTATGTGTGTGTTGGAGGGGTGCTGGAGACGATGGGCTGATGGCCTCACTTTCACCGTGACCCTAACCCTCACCCTGTCACTGTCACTGTCCCTCCGAGAGAGAGAGAGAGAGGGCCCACGGTGGTGGTTGAGTGAGGGGGGGGGGGCGGGGGGGAAGAGAGAGAGAGAGAGAGAGCGCCCATGGAGAGTGAGGGGGGGAGGCCCTGTACTGTCTCTCTCATCTCTCTCTCAACCAACACTGTGGACCTCCTTCTCTGAGGGAGAGAGAGAGAGAGAGAGAGAGAGGGCCCACGGTGGTGGTTGAGGGGAGAGAGAGAGAGAGAGAGAGAGCCCATGGAGAGTGAGGGAGGGAGGCCCTGTACTGTCCCTCAGAGAAGGAGGTCCACAGTGTTGGTTGAGAGAGAGAGAGAGAGAGAGAGAGACCCATGGAGAGTGAGGGGGATAGGCCCTGTCCCTGACTGTGACCCTTGCCGTGACCCTCTCTCTCACCCCACAGGGAGGAGAATTCCCAATTTGCAGCCGTTGTTGTCCGTCTTCAGGAGCAGCCCAAGTGCCAGAGGCTCCCCCTCATGTCCTTCCTGCTGCTCCCTTTCCAGCGAATCACACGCATCAAGATGCTGATCGAGGTAGGCCTGGGGCCTTGGGGGAGGGGCGCTCTGACTGGGAGGGACATCAGCAGTGGAGGGGGGAATGGCCCAGAGGGGGGGGGAGAGAGAGGGCCTTGGTGAGGGGTGGGGAGAGAAGGGGGGGGGTGGAGAGAGAGAGAGAGAGAGGGGGAGAGAGCGTGCCCACAGTGGGTTGGGGGAGAGGGGGAGAAAGAGAGAGGCCACAATGGGGAGGGGGAAGAAGAGAGAGAGAGAGAGAGAGATCATGGGGGATGTGGGGGGGGAGAGGGAGAGAGGACTCACAATGGGTGAGGGGAGGAGGGCAGGGAGAGGGCCCACAGTGGGAGGGATGGAGAGGGAGAGAGGGCCCACAGAGGGTTGGTGGGGAGTGGGAGGGGAGAGAGCGAGAGGCCCCAACAGAGGAGGGGGGCACAGAGAGAGAGACCACAGAGGATGAGGGGGGTGGGGGGTTAGAGAGAGAAAGAGGGCCCTTCAAGGGTGGGGGTCGGGAAGCTGGGAGAAGAGTGTGCCTTACAAGGAATTGCTGAAATTGATCCTAATGGGTTGTGTAACCCACCCAGAGTCGAGGACAACACCCTGGCCATTCAGCCCATGGAGTCTGCCTGAAGAGCATCCCACCCAGGCCCATCCTATCACCATAACCCCACAGGCCTCATGGCCAATCCACCCTAACCTGCACATCTCCTGGACTGTGGGAGGAAACCGGAGCACCCGGACACGGGGAGAATGTGCACACTCCACACAGGCAGTCGCCTGGGTCCCTGGCGCTGTGAGGCAGCAGTCCTTACCACTGAGCTGCCCTGAAATGTGGAGGTTGGGTGTAGGGTGTGGAGAGTGGTCTGTCATGGCTGACCAAACTGCTTTGATTGGGGAGGGACATAATTTGGAAACGGTCAACAAAGACCTGCCTCACCCCATGACCCCCACGTCCCTGAAAGAATATTTTTTAGAAAAAAAAACAAAAGGGGTAGATTCAGCTTGTTGTTATTTCATGCTGCGGTTTGTAGGATTTTTCTGTGCACAGATTGGTTCCCTGAGATTATAGCTCATGAAGCGCACAGCCTTGGCGCTATCAAAATGTAGGCTCCCATGTTGCTTTTAGTGTTGATCCAGGCTCTAAAGATGCTCTTGTCTCCTTCAGAACATACTCCAGCGATCGGAAGTCGGGTCTGTCAATGAGGAAACAGCCTCAAAGGCTCTAGGCCTCGTTTCCAAGGTAAGGCCTGTCCATTAAAGCACTGCCCACAGTCAGCAGTTACTGTCAAACATGGTCATCATATTAGGGACAGCACAGGGTTAGATACAGAGTAAAGCTCCCTCTACACTGTCCTCCATAAAACACTCCCAGGACAGGGAGAGCATGGGGTTAGATACAGAGTAAAGCTCCCTCTACACTCCCTCTCCCATCAAACCCTTCCAGGGACCGGGACAGCAACGAGTTAAGTACAGAGTAAAGCTCCCTTTACGCTATGTCCCCATCAAAAAAACTCCCAGGACAACAACAGCACAGGATTAGATATAGAGTAAAGCTACCTCTACACTGTCTCCCCCCCCATCAAACACTCCCAGGACAGGGATAGCACGGATTTAGGTACAGAGTAAAGCTCCCTCTACCCTGACCCCCCCCCCCCCCAAATCAGGTATCATCTTCCTGATACCCCCTGACTGTAATGGAGTTGCTGTGTGTGTATTTTCCTGGTGACTGGGCTCCTCCGGCCCTCTGGCTGTGTGGACTCTGCTCCCTACCTCCCAGGCAGAGGCCAGCTCTGTCCCGATCCCTGTGTTTTTCCGGTTACAACTTCCGTCTCTTTCCAGATAATTGAAGAATGCAACCGAGAAGTCGGGATAATGAAGCAAATGGAGGAAATGATCCACATCGGAAAGAAGTTGGAATTTGACAAGCTGAAGGTGCAGTAACTAAAGGCCAAGGTTCTGAGACCATACGCCCGCCGGCTGGTGTTTGAACAGCCCCTGACATTCGCAAAGATTGCTCTCTTCCGAAAAAGCAAAGCCTTGACTCTTCCTATCCCACCGTCCCATCAGAGCCCCACGTTGTTCCTGGGCACTGCCTGGATTTGGAACGTTAGGAGCAGGAATAGGCCATTTGGCCCCTCGAGCCTGCCCTGTCATTCAGTAGGACCCGGCTCCCCTTACCCGCCCGCTCACACTGACCCTTAACTCCTTTCCCATTTCAAAATCCATCAACGTTCAACGAATGAGCTCGACTGGGCGGGGAGTTCCACATTCACAACCTTTATCGGGTGAAGGGAATTCCTCCTCAATTCTGTCCTAAATCTGCTCCCCCCTTACTTTGAGGCTATGCCCCTAGTTCTAGTTTCACCCACCAATGGAAACATCCTCCCTCCCTTCCTAATTTTATATGTTTCGGCAAGATTCTTCTAAATTCCAATGAATATAGTTCCAATCTACTCAATCCCTCCTCATAAGGCAACCCCCTCAACTCCAGAATTAACCGAGTGAACCCACTCTGCACCTCCTCCAGAGCTAGTCTGTCCTTTCCCAAGTAAGGAGACCAAAACTGCGCACAGTACTCCAGGTGTGGCCTCACTAACACCCTCTACAGCAGTAGCATAACCTCCCTGCTTTTAAACTCCATCCCCTTTAGCAATGGAGGACAATATTCCATTTGCCTTCTTCATTACTTGCTGCATCTGCAAACCAACTTCATACAATTCATGCGTCAGGACTCCCAGATCCTTCTGCACTGCAGCGTGCTGCAATTTTTTTTCCCCCTTTTTTATTTGTAGATATTTTTATTGAAATTTAACATTTTTGCAAATTTACAAAAATAAACGAAACTCTCAAATACAAACATTGATGTACAATTAAATCATATATACAATAGTCATAATTTAACAAAGAAAAGAGAAAGAAAGAAAAGAAAAAAAGAAACGAAAAAAGAAAGAAAAAAAAAACCTCAACTTTCTACTAATCTAACCTATAACTAACCAGAGTGTATACCTAAGTCTCTTACATGCTCGGAATGTATAAACATCAAATATAATAAAACCCGTATTCGCGCAGGATTCCTCTCCCAAGGGGCCCCGGAGCAGCCCGGTCTGAAATCTTCACTAAATAAAAGCCCTTGTTAGGATGGCCGAAATATCTGCATTTATATAATTCAAAAAGGGCTGCCATATTTTATAAAATAATTCAGTCTTTCGGTGCACCATATTTGTGAGGAAGTCAAGGGGGATATATTCCATAATTAATCTGTGCCAATTTGAAAGTCCAGGGGGGCCCTCAGCCACCCAGTTCACCAAAATATTTTTCCTTGCACAGAAAGAGAGAATAGAAAATAGTCTCTTCCCGTGCATATCCAGAGATGAGAGGTTCGAAAAGCCCAAAAGGAGAGATACAGGGTCCACCCTAATTTCCGTTCCTAAAATTTCTGTCAGGGTATTTGCCACTTTAGTCCAGTATCTGCGGGTTTTCTGACAAGTCCACAGACAATGTGCAAGAGTACCCACCTCTATTTTGCATTTGGGACACATTGGAGATGCTCCTGCCTTAAATTTTGCCAGTCGAGCCGGAGCTATATGGGCCCTATGAAGTATCTTTAGTTGGATAGCCTGAGTTCTGTTACAGATAGCAATTCTTCTAGCATTTTCCCCCTATTTAAACAATTGTTCAATACCGTTGACTGAAAGAACAGCGATATATTTCCACGTCGGGATGGTGAGGGGCTCGGAGGGGAACCTGCAGGGGGTGGGCTGGTGTATCTGCTGCCCCTTGGCCTTCTGGGTGGAAGTGGCCCGTGGGTTTGGAAGGTGCTGTTTGAGGATCCATGGCGAGTTGCTGCAGCGCATGCTGCTACTGAGCGACGGTGCCATAGCGAAGACAGCCTGAGTCCTCCTTGCCCGGGGCTGAATGGCCTCCAGTTTTGTTGCATCTGTTCCGCAAGCCGGCAGATTCTGGGCGCTACCTGAAGGCAGGTGTTTGCAGTTGTCGGTTCCATTTTGCCGGTGTACCAGTGACTCCTGTCTCTCTTTCTCCCCCTTGCCATCCCTGTCGTGATTTTTTTTTTCAGGCTATCCCCATCATCTCTCAGCAACGCCATCTTGAGAAGCAAGGGGAATTGTGGGAGATTGGCTCGCGGGGGAACCTGTTTGCAATGAAACCCAAGCTCTCTCCTCTCTACCTCTTCCTCTTCAACGACCTCCTGCTCATCACCACAAAGAAAAGGTCAGTACCTCTGCGGTGACCCGCTCTTTCACCCGGACCCCGTCTCCATCCTCTTTCTGTAGGCTGCCATTGAACGCAATGGGCAGAGTGGCCTCCTCCTGTGCTGGAAGTGACTCCGAAATGCTCTCCAGCGGCCCCTGGCCAGGAGGGAAACTGGAGATAACTTGGAGAGCTGTAGAGACATCTGACTGAGTCTTCAACATCCTGTCCCTGTAAACCCAACTCTAGTTGGGAAGGGCCACTTGGCTCTGAGGCTTTCCCCAGACCCAGGGAGCACACCCATTCTCCTCACACCCTCGGTCCCTACCTCCCCTCCACACCATCCCTTCCACCCGTCGCCTCCCTCCATCCCTCCCCCATTCTTGGTTCTCCCTCAAGGTAGCCCCTTTTATTACCTCCTCCTTCCTCCATTCTCTAACCCTCCTATCCTTCCTTCCTCCTCATTCACTCCCTCCCTCTCCCTTCCTCCTTTTTATTTGCTAACCCTAACATCCTCGCTCCTTCTCCCTCCGCATGCATGCTCTCGCGTTCTCTCTCGCGCGCTTGCTCCTGCCATCTCCCTCTCTCGCCTGCTCCCTCTCTCGCTCTCGCTCTCGCCCTCGCCCTCTCTCACGCTCTCGCCCTCTCTCGTGCACTCTCCACCCTCCCTCTCCCCTCGCTCCATCCGGTTCAGTTTCCCATTGCCTGCTGTAATGTAGCTGTGCCCTCTCTGCCCGGCAGTGAGCGGTACCAGGTGGTGGACCATGCCCATCGCTCGCTGGTGGAGGTACAGGAATGCCCGGCCAACTCCCTGGGAGCTGGGTTCGCCAACTGCTTCAGGCTGGTGATGCTGGAGAACCACCAGGGCCGGCAGAATGAGCGCCTGGTGAAGACAGCGACCGAGTGAGTACCCACACCCCCCCTGTTTTCCCCCATGTCTGTCTGCGTCTTCTCTGTCTCCCTCCCTCCCTCCGTCCCC
This sequence comes from Hemiscyllium ocellatum, assembly GCF_020745735.1. Taxonomy (NCBI): domain Eukaryota; kingdom Metazoa; phylum Chordata; class Chondrichthyes; order Orectolobiformes; family Hemiscylliidae; genus Hemiscyllium; species Hemiscyllium ocellatum. The sequence continues at coordinate 9,811,909 of NC_083444.1, read as the reverse complement.
ACCCCCCGTCTCCATCTCCTCTCCCTCTTCCCCCCCCCCCCCATCTCTGTCTCCTCTCCCTCTCCTCTCCCCCCCCCCCCCCGCCGTCTCCATCTCCTCCCCCCTCCCCCCGACTCTGTCCCCTCTTCACCCCCCCCCACCCCGTCTCCATTTCCTCCCCCCCCCCCCCCCCCCCCCCCACACACCAGTCTCTGTCTCCGTCTCCCCTCCCTCACTCTTCAATCTGATTCTACCCCAACTCCCGTTTCCACCCTCAGGTCTGACCTGCACCGCTGGGTGGATGCCTTAATGTCCGGCAAACGGAACCTTCTGGAAGATTCCGACGACGACAAAATCTACGAACGCTGGGGTAAGATCACGCTTGTGGTTCCCTGCACAGCGTCGCTTCTCCTGCTGGCCCAGTGAAACCTGGGGAGGGGGTGGGGGGGGGTGGAGCTGACTTGCATTTACGTAGCACCCCACATGGGGCGAATTGGATTGTGGGCTCTGGGGTGGGGTGGTCTCCACTGGCTGGAATATCTCAGGATAAGGTGTTGACTATTTCCAGACTGCGACGAGGAGAAAATTGGGAGGCTGGCGTATCTCTGGAATTCTCCTGCCTCCCCCTCCCCTCTGCCCCACACACACACACACACACACACACACACACACACACACACACACACACACACACACACACACACACACACACACACACTCTCAGACCCTCTGTCACGGAGACTGGAATCGATCGATGTTTGATCTTATGGGGGAGCAGGCAGGTGTTGAAGACCGAGATCGGACACCTCGACCATTCTGTGCTAGTATGGAATGGCGGAGCTGGCTCGATGGGCCAAACAGTCCGCTCCTGCTCTGGTTTCTGGTAATCCGCTGGGAGAGCGTACTGTGCACTGGGTCACGTTGTCTCCAAACGCTCTGTCTCCAGCGACGCTACAACTCCGAACCTACTGGGGAGGGAAGGGCTCAGGACTCGGGTCAGGGAGCGAGCGGGAAAGGGCTGGGAGCCGAGGTGTGTTGTAATCGGGAGTTAGTGTCGGGAGTTGTGGACTGTTAGGAATTGTCAGTCGCTCACTCTGTGTGTCTCTGTTTGTGTGTGTCTCTGTGTGTCCCTCGGTGTGTCTGTCCCTCACTGTGTCCCTGTGTGTTAATGTCTGTCCCTCTCTGTCTGTCCCCTTCTCTGTGTGTCCCTCAATGTGTCCCTGTGTGTTAATGTCTGTCCCTCTCTGTCTGTCCCCTTCTCTGTGTGTCCCTCAATGTGTCCCTGTGTGTTAATGTCTGTCCCTCTCTGTCTGTCCCCTTCTCGTGTGTCCCTCAATGTGTCCCTGTGTGTTAATGTGCGTCCCCTTCTGTGTGTGTCCCTCTGTCTGTCCCTGTGTCCCTGTTGTGTGTGTGTGTGTGTGTGTGTGTGTGTGTGTGTGTCTCCCTCTCTCGGATACAGACTGTCCCCAGGTCCAGTGCCTGGTTGCCTACACGGCCCAGCAGACAGATGAACTCAGCTTGGAGCCGGCTGACGTTATCAACATCACCAGGAAATCGCCAGAGGGTGAGGCAGCTTCACTATGACCAAGCGGTTAGCCACGTACCCACATGCCGCCCCTCCCCCCGCCCCCTTCGTGGAAAATATTCACCATCCTGACCCTCCTGAAAATACTGACACACACTCCGCCTTCCCCTCGGGGATCTCCCTGTAAATACTGACACGCTCCCCTCTCCCCCCACCCCGTAAATACTGGCACACACCCCCCTTCCCCTCAAGGACCCCCTCCTGTAAATACTGACACACTCGCCCCTCCCCTCGGGGATCTCCCTGTAAATACTGACACGGGGTGGGGGGAGAGGGGAGCGTAAATACTGGCACACACCCCCCTGCCCCTGGGATCCCCTGTAAATACTGATGCACTTCCCCCACCCCCCCCCCCCCACCCCCAGTAAATACTGACACACTTCCCCCCCCTCCCCTCCCCTCGGGGATCTCCCTGTAAATACTGACACACTCCCCTCTCCCCCCACCCCGTAAATACTGGCACACACCCCCCTGCCCCTGGGATCCCCTGTAAATACTGATGCACTTCCCACCCCCCCCTCCCCCCCAGTAAATACTGACACACTCCCCCTTCCCCTCAAGGACCCCCCCTGTAAATACTAACACTCCCCCCTTCCCTCAAGGACCCCCCCCTGTAAATACTGACACACTCCCCCCCGGGACCCCACCCCGTAAATACTCACAAACTTCCCCCCTCCCCTCGGGGACCCCCCACCTTGTAAAGACTGGCACACTCGTCATAAATCTGAAATATCTGCTTTGTAAGATGCAAAGTTTGAGTAAGGTGAGGGGGTGAGGTATGGAAGACATATGGGTGTTGTCAGGATCCTACAGACGGAACTAGCTTTAATGCAATCACTGCTCAGTGGGTAGTGAGCGACAGTATTGTTTTGGTGAGATGATCCTGTGACCAGGGTGCCCTGTTGGTACAGAGTGAACTGTAAAAGCCAGTGCAGAAGTAGATCAGAATAACCTCCTTAAACCTCGGGGTAAATCTTGTGGGATTATTTGGGATTGCTCCATTTTTGGAACTGCAAACAAAAATAATTCTTTTATTTCCAGCTTCTGATGTCCCAGTAGCCTGATATCTTAGGCCGAAACCTTTTATCAGAGTCTAACTCAAATATTTAATGAGGGCCCTGTCAGGGATTTGTTTTTTAATATATAAAAGAAACACAAACCGCCTCGCCCTAAAGAGTTTCTAATATTTGACTGGTATAGCAGAAGGTTCTAGAAGGTGCCAGTTCTTAAATTGAGAGACACGAGGGTCAGATACAACCAGAGGGAGCGTGGGAAACCTTTTTTTAATTTGTCAATTGCCCTTTTTTAAAAAAGGGAATGCGATAATTATCGGGAGAGGATTGTAGACAAAGTGGTGAGGGGCAGAGGTAGAGCCGAGAGGGAGTGAGGCAGTTTGTTTCAGCAGTGGGCTATCGTTGCAACCTATGGCCTGCTTCACTATTCTGCGCCCCCCCCCCTTTTTTTTTTCTCTCTGTCCCCAGGTTGGTACGAAGGCTGCAAGCTGTCAACCGGGCAGAAGGGCTGGTTTCCGAGTGCAAACGTGCAGGAGATCACCAACGAGCACGTGCGTAGGCGTAACCTGAGGGAGCGGTACCGCCTCCTACAGGCAGCGCAGCATCAGGTCCAGGACGGGGCGGGTACCAACAAGGTGAACACCTCCCTCTGAAAGGCCGGGACGGGGCTAAAGTAGGGCAGGCGCCTACACATCAGTGACATTGCTCAGTCTGGCCTAAGCAGAGGCCTGTTGGCAGGCTTCAAAACACAGAGCATAACCATGGCAACCAGGAAATCGGACGGTGCTGCTTTTATCTGGACTGCTTTCGTTTGGGGATGAGAAGGGGAGAAGAAAAAGGGACAAACACTATGCGTGAATTTACCTCAATTTGTTCTTGGCTCCATGCAAACCATTCTGCCACTTCTGGTGATGCCCTACTGGTGACCTTTAACCTTGTAGCTCAACCCTGGCAAGGAGATGAATGCCAACTTTTTTTGTTCGGGTGCCAACCCCAGAGGAAAGCTCTGCAACCCCGTGTTCTTAGCACCATTTTCCAGGTAGGCCCGAAGCCTCGATTTCCAGAGAACAAGATCCTGTGACCGTTGGTGGTGGTGCTTGGTGTGAGGAGTCGGTCATGGCGCCAGCCATGTTGGAAGCGGTGGAAGATGTGGATGGGGAACAGATTGGAACTGAAGGATTTCTCTCGGAGCTGAGGGGACAGCGCAGTCAATGGTGTTGGGGGGGAGGGGAAAGCATGGAATCATACTCTCTTGGAATGCCTCGTGTTAGGATTTCTGCGTCTGTGAGTGTGTGTGCGTGTGTGTGTGTCACGGCTCCCTGTGGTGTTCACGCTCTCTCATGTTTTATGTATTTTTATTGTAAAGAAAAGCATTAGACAGCAAATACACTCTGACTGACTGACTAAGCTGAGCAGTTCCCCCCCGCTTGGGGGAGGGGTCACCTTTCCTGCCACAGTCATATGAGGGCCCTGGTGATGGGCAAGACCTTTGACTGAAAGCCAAACACCCCCCTAGGAAGTGGGGGGGGGGGGGGAGGAGTTGGTAGGCGAAGTGGAGCTGGTGGTGGTGAGGCGTTGCAAAAGCCTACAACTACTAGGCCGGTTTTCCAACCCCAGTCTCAAGCTGTGGGTGGGAGGAGACTGTCAGCACGGCAGGCCTCATGTTATCCGCTCAGTCTCTGATCTTCCAGAGGTTTCAGCTCTCCTAACAAGGACGCGGTGGTAGTTCCTCACTCCTTTCACCTTTTGTTTTGGGGATGGAAGGACGGGGGTTGTGGGGGGTGTGAGTACTTTGATAGTCCATCAGAATCCCTCTAACGGGGGAATGGGAACAACTGCCCCTGTTGGGAGTGGGTCCCTATTCTCCTCATGCCCACCATCACTCTTGGATGTTGGACCTGGGTGGGCCGTGTACATATAGCTTGGGTCAAGAGAGCATGAGTGTGGTTGGCAAGGTGGGCAGGGGTTGGTGAAAGTAACCTGCCAACCAGTTCCCCCCCGCCCCCCACCAACACACACACCAAGTGACTCAAACGCCATTCCCCAACGATGTGGGAGGGGGAGCGAGGGGAAAGGAGACTTGGGCCCATTTTTCAGGAGAGGAGTGGAAGAGAGAAGAGTGCGGGAAGTTGGGGGAGGGGGGGAAAAGGAGGGAAGAGACCAAGATTGTAGGGTTCTTGCTGGCATCGGAAAACCTGCTTTGGTTCAGGGTAGGCCTGTTTTGCAGGCGCTGGGGGTGAGGTTTGGTCAGCAGGGAGGGGGTGCGATTTGGGGTGGTGCTCAATGGGGCATGAGAGGGAGACTGTTGGAGAGTGCCCCGTTATGGATTGCCCATGGATGGCAGAGGAAGGAGCGGTGGGAGGGCAGTACCACCTTACTTACCTGAGGAGCTTCTCTTTGTCTTCTGTTGTCTCTTGCACCTGTTATTAGAATCCTGATAGGTTGGAAGCAGGCCATTCGGCCCATCAGGTCCACAGAGCGTCCCGCCTATCCCTATCCCTCAAACCCTGCATTTCCCATGATCAATCGACCCTAACCTACACAACATCCTTCCAGCAGGAACCTGAAAGGGTTAATGCTGTAGATGGTGTTAAGCTCCACCCCATCTGGTTGTCATCATGGGCAGAAAGAAGAATCTCTTTTATCTAAAGATAGACTGCAAAATCCTGGCACTGTGGAATCCATCCTATCCTTGTAACCCTGCATCTGCTGTGGCTATGGAACAACTTAGTGTAGCCAATCCACCCTAACCTGCCCATCCCTGAGCACTAAGGGTGGATTGGCCGTGCTAAATTACCCATCCTATCCCTGGCCACTATGGGACAGTTTAGCACGGCCAATCCACCCTAACCTGCCCATCCCTGGACACTATGGGACAATATCCCATGACCAATCCAGCCTGACCGACACAGCTTTGGACTGTGGGAGGAAACCTGGAGGAAACACACGCAGACATGGGGAGAACATGCACACAGCCTGTCGCCTGAGGCTGGAATTGAACCTGGGCTCCTGGCGCTGTGAGGCAGCAGTGCTAACCACTGAGCCATCTGTCCAAGATGCACAAAACACCCTCTGTTGCAACTTCTGCGTTTTGCCCCCCCCCCCCAACTTCATTGCTATTGACTTGGCATCGCAATGTGGGATCTTGCTGTACCCCAGGCCTAGCAGATTGCTCAGGGGCGGCATGATGATCTTGTTCGAGAGCAGGGGGGAGGGGATAACAAGGGACTGGGGAGGAGGATACCCCGTTACCAGCTCCAATAGCATCGAGCTGATAAAAACAGCTTGTCCAATGTAGGGTTGTTGTTGGAAGGGCATTTTAGTGGCCATCCTCGGTTGCCCTGGGGTGGGGGAAGGGTGTGTCTGTGACCGTTGCCAACCACCTCCTGATGGTGGTCAGGTCATACCAACTCTACCCCAACAGTACGAGGTGAAGGAACACTCTCTGAGAGGAATGGGACACTTGGCAAGCAGTAGTGAACAGTGCTCAGGTTTTGGAGGAGAGGCGAAGGAAAAAGGTACATCACTGCTCCAGGCTTAGAGGTGGTTTCAGTGCCCATGTACTGGTCCCCTCTGCCTGTACAGCAGGGAGGAGAGACAGAGAGAGGGGGGAGGTAAGCAGAAGTGGTGAAAAGCTTTCGGAGATCCAGCACAGACACAGATAGGCAGAATAGCCTCTGCACAGCAACAGTACAGATGCTATGTGACCCCCATCCCTATATACATACACACACACGTCTGTATACAGAGAAGTTAGGGCCTTCCTACAATCTAGTAGAGAGTGTGTTGCTGGAAAAGCACAGCCGGTCAGGCAGCATCCGAGGAGCAAGAGAAGCGAGGTTTCAGGCATAAGCCCTTCATCAGGAATTCCCGAAACATTGACTCGGATGCTGCCTGACCGGCTGCGCTTTTCCAGCGCCACACTCTCGACTCTGCTCCTCCCGCACCTGCAGTCCCTCCTTCCTGGAACCTTACAGCATCTCCGAAAGGATGCAGTGCAGAAACAGACCGTTCAGCCCATGCTGTGTACTAGCACTCGCCCTGAGCAATTCACCTGGTGCCGGTCTCCCTGTAACTTTGCGATAATAATACCTGGTTTCCCCCCTCGCATTGTGGGGTGGTATGGTGGCTCAGTGGTTAGCACCGCTGCCTCACAGAGCAAGGAGGTTCCCTCCTTATCTTGTTATGGTGCATTAGGCAAATGAACTCCGCATTTACCAAAAACCTCCTACTCCTGGGCTCTCTCGTCTGGGCAGAGAATCTCTCTCTTTGCTGATCTCTCTTTACACAAGTTGCTTGCATGTGGAACTAGTCTGTTTCCCCTTAAAAACGTGTGGCTCATGGATCGACGCAATCAGTCTGTGGTTAAACCACTATTGCATATAAATTAGAAACCACCACCTTTCTGAATACTCTGTGCCTATTAACAGGGTAAAAAAAATCCTCATAATTAACCCACTTTTGAAACCTGTTCTGCTTTGTTTAAAGTACTGAAGCACAAAGGCCCCCACACTGCCCACCTTCCTGCACTCTGTAGAATTGTACCTGCCTGGTTTGTGGGGGGAAACATGGTGGCAGGGAAAGCAACAGAGAGGAACAAACTTAAAGCACACCAGTTTCATTTTAAGAAAGGAGTCTCAGTTCTACATGTGCTGCTGAATGCACAGTGGGGCATCAGGTACCACCTCGAAGGAGCAGTACAGACTAAAGGGGTTGAATGGCCAACCTAGCTTCTAAGCCTGACCTTAACTGGGGGGGTGCTACTAGATTGGGTTACAGACTGTTTTTACCTTCTGCTCTGCCTGTCTTCAACAAATACCCACGTTGCACTTGGACAGTACAACACAGGAGCAGGCCCTTCGGCCCAGTGTGTCTGTGCTAACCACCATGTCCGAAACCATCTGCCTGCAATTGGCCCGTATCCCTCTACTCTCTGCCTGTATAAACACCTCACAAACATTACTCCCAACTCTCAAATCTCGTTGGGAGCTTCCCCTCCCCCCCAAACCTCCACCCTCTGCTGTTATTGACCACAATGGCCTCTTGCTTGACAGTAAAGAGGAGGAAGAGAGTCTGCCTGTAGCAATGCCTTCGCAAACGGTTGCTCCTGACTACTGCAAACATATTTCCTGCGTCCGCACTCCTCTTGCCAACTCTAGTTGGTTCAAAACCCTACTGCTGGCGTCTTGACTCAGCATTGGCCAGAGTGGATTGATTCTTTTTTAATAAAAGGCATTGCTTGATTGGGAGCTGCTTTTAAGTGCTCACTGCGATTTGAAAACCTCTCTGCAATGGCAGAATCTCTATAGCGTAAAAGCAGGGCATTCAGCCCGTTGAGTCCACACTGACCCTCCAAACAGCATCCCACTCTACCACCCTAGCCCTCCAAGCCTGCGCTTCCCATGGCTAGTCCCTATGAACCTGCACCTTTTTTGGACTGTGGGAGGAAACCGGAGCACCCAGAGGAAACTCACACAGACACAGGGAGAACTCCACACAGGCAGACAGTCGCCAGAGGTTAGAATCGAACCTGGATCCCTGGTGCCGTGAGGCAGCAGTGCTAACCACTGACTCACCTAACACCTCCAAAAGAGCTCAGTGCATTCTCAGCACCATACCACTGGGGGCATCTTATAGCTGGGGTGCAGCTGTGGAATTCCTTCCCTTAGCCCCTCAGATCAAAAGGCTCCTTAGACCTTAACCAGGATCATTCATTTCGTTAACTTGCCAAGTTAACAATACTATCTAAATATACAAAGTTGTTGTTGTGGTGGTTGTCAGGTGGCACAGAGAGGAATGGGTGCCATCTGCTGGCACACAGACCGAACAGCAAGCACCTCCAAATTTGGAGAGAAAGAATGAGAGATGGGGCATTTATATAGCACCTGCCACAAAAATAAAACATTCACCTGCCCCTCAACATTGTGAGTTAAGTAGAGATGCCCCCTCTTTGAAATTGGGAAATGCACACAGCAAGCTCCCACTGGGAAACTGGTGGTCAGTCCAGTGGATATTAGGAGCTCAGGGGGAAGAGGCTGCTTTTGGAAACACCAGTAAGTGGGTAAACTTGGACAGACCAAACCCTGGCTCATGGGGAGATGGCAGTGTTTCCAACAAGGGGGGGGTGCTGCACTGAGGGAAAAAAAAGGGCAATTTGTCAGGGGATACAGAACTGCTAGAGGGTGAAAGCAGGCCAACTGTCCCTCTGAAGGGCATCCCACCCACCAACCCCCACCCCTATCCTAATAACCCCTCCCCATGGCCTAACCACCTAGCTTGCGCATGCCTATGTGGCTATTTAGTGTGGCCAATCCATCCTAACCTGCACATAGAGTATGCATAAAAAGGCCCTTTGACCCACAGAGTCTGTGCTAGCCCATTTCCACTGGGCCCACAGTTGACATTAAATGCTCATCCAAGTACTTTATTTCCCCCTCCCCAAGAAGGTTCCCTATCTGTATTAGCCTGGTAGGCAGAGCTTTCTAACCTCTGGGTGAATACAGATTTCCTCACCTAACTCTCCTGTCCCCTCACTTTAAACAGCGACCTCTCGAGTGCAGGGAACCATTTCCTATCCACCTCGGCCTTCCCTGCTCTGAAGAAAACAACCTGAGCTTACCCAGCCTCGCTCAGTCGCTGAAACACCCTGTCCCCGGCTGATCTACTCTGCACCCCCCTACCCAGTGCAATCCCATCCTTCCTGTAGGGTAGGGGTGCAGAAGTGTGCACAGTACTCCAGCTTTGGCCTCCGTCACAGATGTACAGCATGGAAACAAACCCTTCGGCCCAACCCAATCTAGTCCCACCTGCCAGCACTCGGCCCATATCCCTCCAAACCCTTCCTATTCATATAGCCATCCGGATGCCTCTTAAATGTTGCAATTATACCAGCCTCCACCACTTCCTCTGGCAGCTCATTCCATACACGTACCACCCTCTGTGTGAAAGTGTTACCCCTTAGTCTTTTCTTTATAAACCTTTCCTCTCTCACCCGAAACCTATGCCCTCTGGTTCTGGACTCCCCCACCTCAGGGAAAAGACTATTTATCCTATCCATGCCCCTCAAATTTTGTAAACTTCTATAAAGGTCACCCCTCAGCCTCGGACGCTCCAGGGAAAACAGCCCCAGCCTGTTCAGCCTCTGCCTGTAGCTCAGATCCTCCAACCCTGGCAACATCCTTGTAAATCTTTTCTGAACCCTTTCAAGTTTCAGAACATCTTTCCAATAGGAAGGAGACTAGAATTGCACACAATATTCCAACAGTGGCCTAACCAATGTCCTGTACAGCTGCAACATGACTGCCCCACTCCTGTACTCAGACCAACAAGAGGAAAGCATACCAAACACCTCCTTCACTATCCTATCTACCTGTGACTCCATTTGCAAGGCTGAGCATCTCAGACATGGCCTCCCTTCTCTTACAATCTGTACCACGAGTGATAAAGGAGAAAAGCTACAAAGTGTACAACAGAACATTCACTTCAAACCAGCAAGACTGTCTGAGTGAGGCAACAGACAGCCCTTACAGCATAGGGCCATATAGCACAGACCCTTCTACCCAACCAGTCCATGTTTAGATACCCACATATTACTTCTGGTACAAAAACATATCACCATTAAGTTTCTTTGGTATAACAGTGATCAGATCTGTCAGAGATGTACAGCACAGAAACAGACCCTTCGGTCCATGCCAACCAGATATCTGAACCCAATCTAGTCCCACCTGCCAGCACCCGGCCCATATCCCTCCAAACCCTCCCTATTCATATACCCATCCAAATGCCTCTTAAATGGTCCAATTGTACCAGCCTCCGCCACTTCCTCTGGCAGCTCATTCCATACACGCACCACCCCCTGCATGAAAAAGTTGTCCTTTAGGTCTCACACTTGCCCCTCTCACCCTAAACCTATGCCCTCTAGTTCTGGACTCCCCCCACCTCAGGGAAAAGACTGTCTATTCATCCTATCCATGCCCCTCATGATTTTGTGAGCCTCTTTAAAAAAAAAAGTCACCCCTCAGCCTCCGATGCTCTACGGGGTGAGGTGAAAGTGAGGACCACAGCTCAGTCGAGAGAGAGTGGTGCTGGAAAAGCACAGCAGGTCAGGCAGCAGCAGCCAAAGGAGCAGGAGAATCAACGAAGGGCCTTTGCCCAAAACAAGGCGTTTTGCCCAAAACGTCGATTCTCCTGCTCCTCAGATGCTGCCTGGCCTGCTGTGCTTTTCCAGCACCACTCTCGATCCCACGGGTTGGCTGATGGGCAAGAAATTATGGAAAGTAGACAGACTTTTAATTTGAAATTGGAGAAGTCTACTTTGGTGTATAGCACGATCAAATAATGCACCCGGCAGAATGCAATCATGATAGACCAGAAAACCTGAAAGAAAAAAAAGAGGTCATTTAGCCAAAATAACTTGGAAACTCAGCAAAACAGGGAAAGCTCAGAAAAGCAACAGAGGGGGTATGTAAATGAAAACAGACAGATAAAGACTCATTAAGCAAATACGGTGTATCCATTTTCACATAAAATGACGATGATAAACTATAAGGATATAGGGAACCCAAAAATATATAGCAAAAATAATTTACAAAAATCACCAACTTGGCTGGGAAAAGAAAAGAGAGAGGGGTAATGGAGCATCTCCCTTGAATAAAAAAGAAGCGTTTTTTTTTAAGGAGATCTAGGATTGAGAAGGATTGTCTGGAATCCTCAGCATTGGCAAAAAAAAATCAAAACAAAATACAGGGGGAGGTCTTAGGTCCACTCAACATTTGAGATGGACTCTGACAACCTCAAACATTTATCTCTGAAGCTGACACGTAACTGCTTAGAGTAGCAGTCTGGCTGGTGTGGGGTACAAAGGGTTATGCTCAGGAGGGGTTTAAACTCGGCTCAAAGGAAGGAGACAGAGGGTGGTGCTGGAGGGTTGCTTTTCAGCCTGGAGGCTTGTGACCAGCAGTGTGCCACAAGGATCTGGAGGTGAATGCTGAGGGTGATTTGCAGATGACACCCAAGTGGTGGCACGGTGGATGGACGGACGGACAGAGAAAAGGAAAGAGAAAGAAAAAGGAAGGATTCTGAAAGGCTGGGGTGAGGGTGTGAAGGGAGAAGAAAAAAGTAGTGGACTGGCTCCAAACCAGGAGCTCGCTCCCTGGAGAGACAGAGGGAGGCCCAAAATCCACCTGGGCCTTCCCCACAGGCAGAGGCTATCGACAGGATGGCCTGTGTGGGATAGCCCCCAGGCCCTGGTTGGGAAGGTCTGACAGAGACATAATGCTGGGAATTGGCTGGAGGACCTGGGCTGCCATTACCGTGGTGACGCCTCACCAAATCACTACACAGGAAGATCCCAAACCGACACCGAGTCACTTTTTAGATTTTTTTTGATTAGATTAGATTACATTACAGTGTGGAAACAGGCCCTTCGGCCCAACAAGTCCACACCGACCCGCCGAAGCGCAACCCACCCATACCCCTAACCTAACACTACGGGCAATTTAGCATGGCCAATTCACCTGACCCGCACATCTTTGGACTGTGGGAGGAAACCGGAGCACCCGGAGGAAACCCACGCAGGCACGGGGAGAACGTGCAAACTCCACACAGTCAGTCGCCTGAGGCGGGAATTGAACCCAGGTCCCTGGCGCTGTGAGGCAGCAGTGCTAACCACTGTGCCACCGTGCCGCCCTTTTTACAAGAAAAAAAAGGAAAAAAAACAAAAAACGCAGAACAAATATTGTGTAACATTTTAATAAGTTAGAATCCCACCCTCACTTCTGAAAAAAAACATTTTAAATCCAAATTACACAGTCTTTTCCCCTCAAAGCCCTACCCCATTCTTTATTTACTTAAATATAAATAACAGCGATGAGCAAGAACCCCACCCCTTCTCTCTCTCTCTCTCTCTTTTTAAATAAAGTGTCCGAGGCACGGTTTTATTTTGGTTGACCAGGTGAGATGGTCAGTTAGAGTTCAGAGTCTGTGCCCATCAGGGCTTTCTGTTTTTAAAGGGAGCAGGGGATGTCTGGTGGGGCCTGTCATAGGTCAGTGCAGGTGACTGGAGTTAGGCCATGGATCAGGAGTGTAGGCCCCAAGTCTTCGGTCAGGATAGCCAGCTGCTCCAGGTAGCGCTGGGAGTGGGTGGTTTCAGCAGGAGGCCTGGGCAGGTAGAGGAACCGGACGGCCGTGTGGAAACCCTGGTCCAGGATCATACGGTTGACCGCCTGCAGGTATCCATCGGAGACATGGTCGGCTGAGGCCTGCCCGCTAGGCCCCACCTCCTCCCAGGTGACGATCTTGATGGTGGCCTTGATGCGCAGCTGGTCCAGGAGCCGGCGCAGCTTCTCCTCCTTCCGGACCCAGCTGCCGTCGCCAGGCTCGATGCACAGGAAGATCCGCAGGCGTGCGGCCTTCCAGGAGGCCACCATGGTCAGGACGCAGGCCATCTGCAGCAGGAAGAGGCTGCACACGTCCACGTAGTCAGTGCTGTCGGGCCTCAGGAGGTTCAGAGGCCACACGTCAATGGACACCCTCTCCGGCCGGGTCTTGGACAGCAGCAGACCCTTCCGGTCCATGGTAAAGAAACCCCGCGCCAGGCACACGTTCTTCTGCATCTTGAGCGCGTCGGAGATGATCGCGACGTACTCCTGCTCAGACAGGTTCTTGGGGGTCTCACCGTCCCGCACGGGGGGGAAGTGGGCCTGCAGCGAGGCAAGGTCCACACCGAAGTGGTCGTTGTTGTCTCTGGCGTCCTTGAAGGCCGGGTCATGCAGGAAGTAGTCATCAGGAACGGAGTGGTCATAGAATCCAAGGACCAACGTGTTAGGCTTCATCCCACCTGAGAGACAAAACAGAATCATGTGTCAGCTCCTCACCCCTGATGACAACAGGTAGACAGTCCACAAACAGGCCCTTTGGCCCAAACAGTCCATGCTTCCCCAACTTTATGCCCAATCCACTTGTTTTTGGCTCATATCCCTCAAATCTTCCCTATCCACAATGGACCTGCCTTTCAAATATTGTCATTACACTCACCCCGAACACTTCCTCTGGCAGAGTCAGAGCCAGTCACACAGCACGGAAGCAGACCCTTCAGCCCAACCCGTCCATGCCGACCAGATATCCTAACCTAATCTAACCACGTTTGCCAGCATCTGGCCCATATCCCTCCAAACCCTTCCTATTCATATACCCATCCAAATGCCTTTTAAATGTTGCAATTGTACTTGCCTTCAACCACATCCTCTGGCAGCTCATTCCATACATGTACCACTCTGTGTGAAAAAGTTGCCCCTTATGTCCCTTTTATATCTTTCCCCTCTCACCCTAAACCTATACCCTCTAGTTCTGGACTCCCCCACCCCAGGGAAAAAGACTTTGTCTATTTAACCTATCTATGTGACTCATGATTTTATAAGCATCTGAGGTGACCCCTCAGCCTCCGACGCTCCAGGGAATATAGCCCCAACCTGTTCAGCCTCTCCCTATAGCTCAAACCCTGGCAACATCCTTGTAAAATCTTTTCTGAACCCTTTCAAGTTCCACAACAACTTTCCGATAGGAGGGAGAACAGAATTGCACCCAGTGTTCCAACAGTAGCTTCAATATCTTTTACATAATCCCCCAGCTCCTATGCACTGACCAATAAAGGAAAGTGTACCAAACTCCTTCACTATCCTGTCTGCGCGGGACTCTGCTTTCAAGGAGTCAAGTGTCTAACTCTGAGCTCGCTGTACAAAAACAGGAAGGAGACCGCTCTGATCAATGTCAGTCTCAATTACAAATGGGGGTTTCCATTGATGTTAGGAATGAGGACTCCCTGTTCTTACACCCCTCCACTGCCAGCGTTTGTAATTCTCTCCCCCTTCACAGGGGTGGGGAAGCAGTGAAAACTGGGCTGTTAGATATATCCGAAGCTAAAAACGTTGATCGACGACGTAGTGAGACAGTGAGACAGTGAGACAGTGAGACAGTGAGACAGTGAGACAGTGAGACAGTGAGACAGTGAGACAGTGAGACAGTGAGACAGTGAGACAGTGAGACAGTGAGACAGTGAGACAGTGAGACAGTGAGACAGTGAGACAGTGAGACAGTGAGACAGTGAGACAGTGAGACAGTGAGACAGTGAGACAGTGAGACAGTGAGACAGTGAGACAGTGAGACAGTGAGACAGTGAGACAGTGAGACAGTGAGACAGTGAGACAGTGAGACAGTGAGACAGTGAGACAGTGAGACAGTGAGACAGTGAGACAGTGAGACAGTGAGACAGTGAGACAGTGAGACAGTGATGCAAATCACAGCATGATGGGAGGCCATTCTGCCCGACGTGCCAGCACTGGATTTGAGCAATTGCTGAAGGCAAAAGGATGGCTTTGGTTGGGGGTGGGGCGAGAAAGAAAAGAGACTAGAACAATGGGCAACAGTTTAAAATGAAGGGGACACTCCATTGAAGAGAGAGATGAGGAGGGTTGTTGAATATTAAAGGGAATGGGGGTGGGGGGGAGCAGGGTTTAATTCAATTGAGCAGATGTTTCAAACTTTGGGCGGAAGGGGATTGAAGGCACAATCTTATTGATTAGAATGGGGCTGAATGGCCTCCTGTTTATACAGTCATCCAGCAAGGAAACAGACCCTTCGGCCCAACCAGTCTATGCCGACCATAGTCCCAGAGGGCTAGCCCCACCTGCCTGCTCCTGGTCCATATCCCTCCGAACATTTCGGAAACTTATCCAAAATGTCTTAATCGCTGTAACTACACCCACATTCACCACTTATGTATGGAATGATCTTCCAGAGGAAATGCGTCAAATAAACCACTTGTATTTTTAAAAAAAAAACTCTCCTCACCTTGAAAATACACCCCCTGGTTTTGAAATCTCTCACCCAGGAGAGGGGAGAAAGGCAACTATCTATACCCTTCATGATTTTTATAAACCTCCATTAGGTCACCCCTCAGCCTCAGATGCTCCTGTGTAAAAAAAACCCTAGTATCCCGGTAAATCCCTTTCTCATCCCTCTCCAGTTTAATAATGTCCTTCCTGTAACAGGGTGACCAACACTGGACACAATTCTCCAAAAAAAGTCTTTCAAGAGGATCCCAACATTCCCTCTCCCATGGAGCTTCTCAAAGCTGGATTGCCAGATCTCTCGCCGCACCCCACCCTGGACGAGTTGACCTCTTACCTAGCCCGGTGATACGGAGGAGATGCTGCACACCCTGGCGCACTGTCGGGGACAGAGTCAGATCGACAAATGCCTTGACGTTCAACTTGTCCACGAGACTCAGCCAGAAGTTGTACTGGGGCTGGATGGGATCCATGGGAAGAGAGTCTGGAAGAGGGAATAGGGACTCAGTTCAGACACTCACTATTCAAAGACACGACAAACAAAAAAGCATGTCCTTCACAAGACAAACACCCAAAAAGCTCCTGTATTTTAAACTAGCAAAGGAAGGCTTGCGCTGTTGCAACATTCCTATTCTAGTCAGCGTGGCCCAGGCTCATACACCACGGTCTGTGGCTCATTTCGCAAATGGTGGAATTTAAATCCAATTCGTAAATCCCAGAAATACTCAAGGGTCGGTCATCGATACAAAGCCCCTCAAATCAGGGGCTAATACCCCTTTAAAAGGAGTTGGGTGAAGGGGGTAACGAAGAGGAAATCAACTGTGCTTACCGAGTCCAGCCTACACGTGACTCCATGCACACCAGAAATGATCAAGCAAGCAGCCCATTAGAGGGGCAACTAGGGACGGCCACGACAATGATATCCCAGGAAATAAAACCTCTCCGAGCAGGGGAGAAACAGGTCTGAATTCCACGGCACAGTTGTGAAACGTGGTTTAAAAAAAAAATAAATTTTAAGAGCCACAGACCGCAAGAGGTGAGATTCCTGGTCAGCCGTGCAAAAGAAAAATAAAGAAAAGTTGCCTCTGCAGCTGAATTGCAGCTTTAGGGAGTTGGGTCGCACAAGGCGATTACAAAAGGGAAATAGAAAGAGGGGGTACCAGATAATCTTTTTAAAAATGTTCATTTATTTCCTCTACCCCCAGGGTAGGACTGGGTACCTCATCTGCACTCCCCTGGGTTGGCACAGTTGGCATCCACATGTAGCCAATCTAGAACGTTACACCCGTCACCAAAACTATAGTCATCACGAGACACCATAATCAAACCGGTCCTATAACATTTTGATAGCAACCTCTCGATTTTGTTGGAGCTGAAGGGGGGCGGGGGGCTTTTCATTTCAAGTTTTGTTTAAAACTAAAATGAAACTGTCGGGTGAGGGCCTGCCCCCAAGGCCCAGAACCCCTCATGGCCCAGGCCTCAGCAAGGGCCCCAAATCAGTGACAGAAACCTGAAAATAAAGCAATACTGTTTTATTGGCCACATTTTTGTTCTCCACCCCCTCCCTCCCTGCCAACATTTGGCTCATTGATGGCTTTGCTTGATACGTCATCTGGCCAGGCAACCCAAGAGAAGCTCGGTTTCGGCAACTAGTCATAAAAATGTTGCCGATAGTCACTCCGTACCGACCTCCGACTGGAAGCAATGCGTCATCTTACCAAGGTCCCCGATTTGCACGTGGCCCAACACGAACAGCCCCCCTTTCTTCAGGTCGTTGATGAAGGTTATGAGCTGGGCGCTGGTCCGTGGATTGGCCACCATCAGCAGGATCTGAGGCCTCCAGAACTTGACGTGCTCTTTCCGGACATCCAGCAGCAACAAATACTTCCTCACCTGGAAACGGGAATAAAGACAACCTGACCCGTGATGTGCCGGCTTCCAGGCCTCAGGCCTGTAGGTCACCGCGTCACATTCCGCACGCAGGATTAGTTGCGGCCTGTAATCTAGGCCGACGCCCTCTGGGCTCTACCATGACGACCGCCTGCTCTGACCGAAGAGTCACCTTTTCAGTTGAGATGCTAAAACAGAGGGCCCCCCCACAACCCGAGGCTGAGCAAGATCCTGTGTTGACCCCAAATTCCACTGACCCCAGTATTCTGGGGTCAACGTTCAGTGGAGGGGAGAAGCTAGCAGGGTGTTACCTTCCCTCCCCCATCTCTCTCACCCCCCCCCCCTCAAAAAAAAAAGTGATGTTACCATTACTAGTAACCATCAGGAGAACTCAGTGGGTTCCAATCCCACTGGCAGGAAGACAAATTCAACCTGGAATCCAGAATCAAAGCTATTCTGGGCAGCAGTGGTTAGCACTGCTGCCTCACAGCACCAGAGATCTGGGTTCAATTCCTGCCTCAGGCGACTGACTGTGTGGAGTTTGCACATTCTCTCCGTGTCTGCGTGGGTTTCCTCCGGGTGCTCCGGTTTCTTCCCACAGTCCAAAGATGTGCATATTAAGTGAATTGACCATGCTAAATTGCCCGTAGTGTTGTTAGGTGAAGGGGTAAATGTAGGGGTATGGGTGGGTTACGCTTTGGCAGGTTGGTGTATACTTGTTGGGCCGAAGGGCCTGTTTCCACACTAAGTAATCTAATCTATTGGTGGCTACAGTAACCATCACTAACCCTCACCAGTCATTGGGTGACTCCAGACCCAGAGCAAAGTGGCCAATTCTCAAATGCTCCCTTGCAAATCAGGATCTAGCAAGCCAACGTAGCTCAAGGGGGCCGATAGCAGATTTCCGCCCACCCCACACAAAAAATGCTCACCTGGTGGAAGATGAGAGCCTGGCTGATGTAGCCCCAACTGCTGGTCGGAGATCGGTAGTGGATCACCACCAGGAGGGCGAGCATGAGGACAATTCCGCACGAGGCGTAGGCTGGATTGATCAGGAACATCATCACGAGGCAGCTGATGATGCCCAGCAGGCACGTGTGCCAACTGAACAGCTGGAAGGTCGGCCTGAGTGAGGGGAGACACCACCATTACAAACCCCTCACAAACAACACTTCCCCATTTGGAGGGCCGAGGGGGCCATTTTACACTGCATCCCTCCTACAGTTCACCCCACATCCCCTCAAAAGGGAAACTTCAACGGTTTCTCCAAAAGACACAGTCTCTGGAACTATCGCCCGTGGAACATTTTATACTAAAAGAGTCCATCCATTCTTTTGAGTCAGAAACAGACCCTTCGGCCCAATTAGTCCATGCTGACCATAATCCCAAACTAAACTAGTCCCAGCTGCCTGCTCCTGGCCCATAACCCTCCAAACCTTTCCTATTCATGGAAATATCTAAAATGTCCTTTAAGTGTTGTAACTATACCAGCATCCATTACTTTGACAGGAAGTTAACTCTATGCACAAACCACTAAATAAATTCTCCTCTCACCTTAAAATTATACCCAGTCTTGAAATCCCCCACCCTAGGGAAAAGACATCTACTATTTACCTTCTCTCTAACCCTCATGATTTTATAAGTCTCTAAGGTCACCCCTCGGCCTCCTTCCCTCCAGGAGATAAAGTCCCAGCCTCTGAGAACTCTAATCCTCTATTCCCAGCAACATCCTGGTACATCTCTCCTGAACCCTCTCCAGCTTAATAAGATCCTTCCTATAAACAGGGTGACCAGAATTGCACACAGTATTTCAGAAGAGGCCTCACAGCGGCCTCCTTCTGGACAGAGTGGTGCTGGAAGAGCACAGCAGTTCAGGCAGCATCCGAGGAGCAGTAAAATCACAATGTCCTGTACAACCTCAGCAATACGTCCCAACTCCTACACTCAAAAGGTCCGAGCTATGAAGGCACGTGTGCTAAATGCCTTCTTAACCTGCCTGTGTACATAGGAAGCAAACTTCAAACGAATTAACCCCCCCTCACAGTCTGTTCTGCCACACTACCTGGGGGGCCCCACCATTAATTGTATAAATCAAGACATCTTTGTAATATCAGATAACCTCCTTCAATGTCAACTCTACCAATCTTGGTCTCACCCGCAAATCTACTAACTATACCTCCTATACTCTCATTCAGTTTGTTTATATAAATGACAAACAAAAATAGACTATCAATCCTGTGGAACACTACTGGTCACAGGCCTCCTATCCAAGAAAACCAACCCTCCCATCACTCTTCAGTTGAAGTTCGTATCAAATGGGCAAGCTCATCCCGAACCATCGTGATCCAATCCAAGTCAGGAATCTCCGGTTAAAACTGAGTTGGGAGTGGGGGTTGAAGGGTGAAGAGTGCGGGAGCCAGGATGGCAACCATAATTGGTTTATCAGAGGGGCCGAGTGGCCTGCTTCACATGGCCTGGGGAAATCACACATCCCTCATTCATCTACACACCCTCTTCTCCCGTTTCCGCCATGTCACCGCAGTAACACCTGCCGGTTATATCTAAACGCAGCGAGCTCCTGCCCCTATTGGGAGGGGGTGGGCATTACCTGAAGTTGGGGGCAGACGCCCATTCCAGGGCCAGGCAAGCGAGATCAACAGCAGCATAGGCCATCAGGAAGAAGATGGTGACTACCCCAGCGATGGTGTTCAACTTGCCGGCAAACAGCACACACTGACGGGGAAGGTGGGAGGGGAAAATAAATAGAAATGGGGCGAGATGGGAGACAAAAAATTAAGTTTAAAAAATGGAGCATGGGTTCACTTTGTTGTTAGAGAAATCTTCCCCCAAGAGGCGATGGCCCTAGTGGTACTAATCACTGGAATGTTAACCCAGACACAGGATTAGAGTGGTGCTGGAAAAGCACAGAAGGAAGTCAGGCAGCAAAGGAGCAGGGAAAAAAACATTTTGGCCAAAAGCATAATTCCTGAAGGAAGTTTGCCCGAAACATCAATTTTTCCTGCTCTTCAGATGCTGCCTGACCTGATGCGCTTTTCCAGCACCACACTAATCTGGTCTCTGATCTGCAGTCCTCACTTTTACCTTGTTAACCCAAAGAAAGGTCCTGGGGACCTGGAAGATGGTGGGATTGGAATTCAAAAATCTGAAGTGAGCATAAATCCACTGTCAGAAAACCCTGGTCTGGACCCTTCAGGGAATGGTAACTGTTGTCCTGACCCAGTCAGGCCTACTCACAACTCCAGACCCACAGCAAAGGGGTTGACTCTTAACCACCGCCTGGGGTGATTAGGGATGGGTGATAAATACTGGGCCTAGCCAGCGATGGACACATCCAGTGAGTGAATAAAGGAATCAACCCCACATACCCCCTCCACTCCAAATTCCCCTGGGGGTGAGAGTGTTCACAGGATTGAGGGAACACCTCAAATCAAAGAGCTCCCCTCAACCAAATCCATCTCCTAATTCAGGAGAGGGAGGCCATTGGCAGAGAGACTGTGTTGACACACCAGGCCGCTATGACGGAGCCGCAGGGCCTAACACTTTCTTTCACACCTTGAGGACACCCCAACTTGGAGGACAATGTCTTCAAGTTAACACCAGTCTGTCGGCACTTCCCATTGTGGACCAGGGTTGGGGTTATGGAGTAGGCCTTCATCATCTTAGGACAAATGCTTAAGAAAAAAAAAACCACACACATCCCCCCCAACAGCAGGTAAGGAAAGGGGAGGATTAGTCAAGGGATCCACACAAAATGCCGAGGGGGAGTGACGGTGCTGTCTGGTCGGCAGAGGCTGAAGCAAGGGTCGGGAGGTTAGATCGAGGCCTACGTGGAGAAGGTCAGGAGAAACCACTCCAACTGGTGGGAAAAAAACAAAGAGGGGTCAGATTTCCAACAAAACAAATATGGAGACAGAAGCAAACAATGGCCCTCAGACACAGCGAGTGGGATTAGGGTCTGGAATATTCCACCAAGACAATGCGCCAATGGAGGTCGCCATGGGAACACAGACAAAACTAACATTAACTAAGCCAGGCAGGAGGGAAGAGAGATGACAGCCCAGGGTAGGGTGGGTGGACAGAGTGGTCCCACAGAGTTCTAAAAACAGGTGAACACTTCATTACCGAGGTGGTACTGTTCCTACCTGAACCATTAACCAGGTGTAGAGCACTGCGACCCAGGGGTTTCCTGTCTTGGATGTCTTCTTTGCAGGGGCCAATATTATACCTGTATTACCAAACCAAACCAAACCGGTTAGCAGCTGGAATTCTGCAACCCTCTGAGGCACTGTCTCCTGTGGAGGCCGCTCTAACCCAGGGTCAATCCTAACCCCTGCCCCCACAGATCCACCCCGTGGGGTCATCACACACCACCAGCTCATTATCCCAAGATAGCGGTATTCCTGGCCTGTTCCACTGCTGATGGCCCTGGGAGGGTTCCAAGCCAGCCCTCTGACAGATATGGAGAATGGTTCCTACCTCAACCAACTCTCCAAATGGTGGAGAGCAACACAAGGTTGTAGAGTCATACAGCACAAACAGATCCTTCGGTCAAACCCGCCCATGCTGACCAGATATCCTAACCTAACCTAATCCCACCTACCAGCACCCAGCCCATATCCCTCCAAACCCTTCCTCATCCAGATGGCTTTTAAGTGTTGCAACTGTACCAGCCTCCACCACTTCCTCTTGCAGCTCATTCCATACACGTACCACCCTCTGCGTGACAAAGTTGCCCCGTAGGTCACTTTAGGGGAAAAAAGGTTTACAAGGACGTTGCAAGGTATGGAGGATTTGAGCTAGGGAGAGGCTGGGCCTGTTTTCCCTGGAGCATCAGAGGCTGAGGGGTGACCTTATAGAGGTTTTATAAAATCATGAGGGTCATGGATAAGATAAATAGACAGTCTTTTCCTTGGGGTGGGGAAAGAGTCCAGAACGAGAGGGGGCATAGGTTTAGGGTGAGAGGGGAAAGATATATAAAAAAAGACTAAGGGGCAACCTTTTCACGCAGAGGGTGGTACGTGTATGGAATGAGCTGCCAGAGGATGTGGTGGAGGCTGGTACAATTGCAGCATTTAAGAGGCATTTGGATGGGTATATGAATAGGAAGGGTTTGGAGGGATATGGGCCAGGTGCTGGCAGGTGGGACTAGATTAGGTTGGGATATCTGGTAGGCATGGACAGGTTGGACCAAAGGGTCTGTTTCCGTGCTGTACACCTATGACTAATCACCCCTCAACTTAAACTACACCCCCTCGTGCTGGCCATCACCATCGGAGGTGAAAGGCTCTCATTGTCCACTCTAAACCATCTGGTTATTGTACATGTCTCTAAGTCACCTCTCAACTCTCTAACAAAAACAGCCTCGAGTCCCTCCAGGCCAGGCACGCAGAGTTGGAGGGTCAGAAGCACAGCAGCCACACTTTTTAAACTGACTGGCGTCGCAGGCACGAGTGGCCTCTTGGTAGTTCCTTGGAGGTATTGGTGCCAGCACAGAGGGGGGTCAGGTATGTTTGGCACCGATCATTTGGCCCCACCATTTTGACGCTGAGCTGTTTAGGCGCCAATTCAGAAATTTAAAAATAGTTTTGTTTGGTTTAGATTACTTACAGTATGGAAACAGGCCCTTCGACCCAACAAGAGCAACCCCCCCCCCAGACCCATTCCCCTACATTTACCCCTTCACCTAACACTACGGGCAATTTAGCATGGCCAATTCACCTGACTTGCACATCTTTGGATTGTGGGAGGAAACCCACACAGACTGTGCAAACTCCACACGGTGGCCTGAGGCAGGAATTGAACCTGGGTCTCTGGCGCTGTGAGGCAACAGTGCTAACCACTGTGCCATTGCGCCACTCCCTAGTTAAAAAGGGAGGATGACAATGACACGATGTAATTTTCTCAACTAGCAAGAGTTGATAGTCAAAGCTGTAATGACCCGCTGTAGATTCAAATCTCGTTTGGTAATCATTTTCTCATTTAACAATTGTTATAATCATCTACTGCCTTGATGATACTTAAGCCCTTCTGTTTTCATATTGGAAAGCTGTAATACAATTGTCTTTCTATTTTCTTGTACAGCCCATACCAGAAATGATTGAAAACATTCTAAGCAAGGGAGACAAACCAAAATTTTCACACGATGGTTATCTATATGTATTGGCACCAAAGTAGCTCAGCGCCAAAAGTAATGAATGGCACCAAATAGCCCCATTCCAGCACAGAGGGGGCCCAGGGTTACACCGCTGCCTTTTACCAGCGGCTGGGTAACTCACCGAAAAGGTCATCGCAGGCCAGGGCATGGAGAATCCGTGAGGCACCAATCAGGGTACTCATCGAAGCAGACAGCGATGCCGCGTACACACCGATAACCACAAACGGGGGCCAGACATTGATCTGACGGAAAAACACGTAATCTCCTTTCAGCAGCATCCTGACGCAGCGGGGGGAGTGGGAGAAGAGGCAAAAGGGGGGGGGGGGGGGGGCAAGAATGAAAGAGGATTAGTTACATAACCCATGGTCGCGTTAAAAAAAGTTAACCCCCTCAAATCCTTGCCCATGCGCTCTCCAGCTTTCTGTAGAGTGCCAGCAAACCATTTGGCCCAACCAGTCCACACCAACTCTGAAGACTCACGCTCCCCCCCCCCCCCTTCCCCATGACCGACCCTAACCTGCACACCCCTAGACATTACGGGACAATTTAGCATGGCCAATCTACCCTGACCTGCACACCTTTGGACTGTGGGAGGAAACTGGAGCACCTGGAGGAAACCCACACAGACACTGGGAGAATGTGCAAACTCCATACAGACAGACACCCGAGGATGGGATCAAACTCAAGTCCCTGGTGCTGTGAGGCAGCAGTGCTAACCACTGTGCCTCCTCCTTGATTGACCCCCCCATGATACAAACAAGATTTTACTCAAATCTTCTCAAAAGAGTTCCAATTTCACCATATCCAGAGCTGCTCCTCATCCCTAAATCCAAACTCTTCCACACTGAACCAACGTTCTGCTTCTAAGATTTCAAACATACTAGTTTAACACAACATTTGCTGGGGGGGGCTGGGGGGGGGGGGGGGGAAAAGAGATGGTTCAGCTTCCTACTGGCTACAGGAGGCACTGCTTTGGTTCCTGTATCATTCGGATAGGGGTCTGGGAACAAAGAGCTACACCACCTACAAAGGGCATGACCTCTACCATTGAGAAGGGCGAGAGTAGGCATAGGGGAACACCACCCCTCCCCAGAGATGGAAATGCATCAGCCATTCCTCCAGGATCACTGGGTCCGAATCATGTAACACCCTCCCTAACGGTGGCGTGATGGGGGCCCCCCCATGGCACACGGGACTGCAGTGGTTCAAGATGGCGGCTCAGCTCCACCTTCTCAGAGGGCAGCCTAACCAGCAATGCCCAAAGGTTGGCCATTTTTTCCCCCTCCCATCCTCCATCACGTCACTGGCAAAGCATGATGGGAATCTCCACCTTCCAGTCCCCATCTCCTTGCTCTTCAAACTTGCCCCGCCTCACATTCCAGCGGTCCATGACAGCCCCATGACATCCTCCTCGTGTGCTGCCCCCCCCCAGTTTGGCACACATTCTCCCAAGGGACCTCCCACAGAAGGCCCAGGATGGGCTTGACTGGGACTCACCTGTCGCAGGTAAAGCTCACGAGGAAGCAGAGCAGCAGGTAGACCAGGAAGGTGTAGATGACAGCGATGACCGTGCCTTTGGGAATCGCGTAGCTCGGGTTTTTCAAGTCTCCTGGAATGAGAAACGGCCATCAGCAGAACTCCCCGGGCCGTGGTCCACCATGTTTAACCCCACTAAGCGCGTGCACAGCCCCTATCGGTTTCTCAAACAGATATTGATGTTGCTGGCTGGGCCAACATTTACTGCCTGTCCCCAACTGCCCAGAGGTTTTGTTGGGGATCTAACTCACAATTGGACAGTTCTATAGGGTGCAAGGGTATCCCCAGTAATGGGGGAAACCAGGGGGTGTGGTCGCAGGTTTGGAAGGTGCTGTCCAATGAGGGGGCAAAACACAGCAGGGACACTATCGCAGAACATAAAGGGACATTTGGGACAGAGGTGAAGAGAAATTTCTTCAAACAATACATTTGCCCTGGTTCTAGAATTGGGCCGATTGAGCCTCAGTCATACAGTGTGTTTGAGATAGGTCTAGAGTTCCAGACATCAGGAGGAGATATAAAGGCTGACAGCAGGCCGAATGGCCTACATCCGTCCCTCTTTAAGAGAGTGGGAAAATGGATGATTAATCACGATCTGAGTGAATCGCAGAACAAGGTCAGGGGGCCGAATGGCCTATTCCAGTTGGTGCACCCAGTTTTTGCCACACAAGGAGACGTGATATTATTGCTGGACTGTTAATCCAAAAACTCAGCTAATGTTCTGGGGACCCTGGTTCAAATCCCATCATGGCATTTGAATTCAATTTCAAGAATAAAATCTGAAATTAGAAAAAGTGTCAAATGATGACCATGAATCCATTGCTGATGGTTGGAAAAACCCATCTGGTTCACTGTGTCCCTTAGGGAAGGAAACCGCTATCCTTACCTGTTTGGGCCTACATGTGACTCCAGACCCACCTTAATGCAGTTGACTCTTAAACTGCCCTCTGGGCAATTAGGGATGGGCAAGAACTGCTGGGCCCAGCCAGCAATCACCTCATCCCATGAAATAATTTTAAAAAGGAAACACTAGGATAGTAATAGTCAGTCAGTAAGTCCGTCCGTCCTCATCACAAGGATGTTGCAGGACCTGAAACAAATAAAACTGGTAATGACTTATCCAAAGATCTGGGAGGCATGGTGGCTCAGTGGTTAGCACTGCTGCCTCAGTGCCAGGGACCCGGGTTCCACTCAACCCTGTGTGGAGCTTACATTCTCCCAGTGTCCGTATGGGTTCCCCTGGGTGCTCCGGTTTCCTCCCACAGTCCAAAGATGTGCAGGCCAGGGTGGTGTGACTGTGCTAAATTGCCCCATATAGTGTTCAGGGGCATGTAGGTTAGGTGCATTAGTCAGAGTAAATCTGGGGTGAGAGAGTAATGGGGAAATGGGTCTGCTTGGTTTACTCTTCGGAGGGTCAGTGTGGACTTGTTGAGGCCTATCTTATGGTGCAGCCTGGGAGTGGATTATCTCAGTGTCCCAGTTTCGTGGGCTAGGTGGGAGGAAGAGAGCAATGTGCTGGGAAGGGGTGGAAAGGGAATGAAATGGTGTAAGTAGGGATTCTATGGAAAAAAAAAGGGTGAGTTTTGATTGGCACATTTACCGAGATACAGTGAAAAACAATCATTGTTTTACATGCTATCCAGGTAAAAATCACATGTTATGCATGTACAAGGGTAATGGAACATAATGCAGAATAGAGTGTTAGAGCTACAGAGAAAGTGCAGGAAAACAGCAACTCTAATGAGAGGTCCATTAGAAGTGTAATAACAGGGGGAAGCAGTAGTTCTTGAATCCGTTGGTCAGTGTTTTGCATAATGCAGATAATAAAAAGCTGGTCTGGAGGTGGTTCAACTGATGTAAACAAAAAAAGTCAAATATTTTAGTTTAGATTTATTAGCAGGTAAAAAATGAGGTCTGCAGATGCTGGAGATCAGAGCTGAAAATGTGTTGCTGGTTAAAGCACAGCAGGTTAGGCAGCATCCAAGGAACAGGAAATTCGACGTTTCGGGCATAAACCCTTCATTCCTGATGAAGGGCTTATGCCCGAAACGTCGAATTTCCTGTTCCTTGGATGCTGCCTAACCTGCTGCGCTTTAACCAGCAACACATTTTCAGCTAGATTTATTAGCACTCAAATTCACCCTAGTTGGTGTGCTGGGATTCGAACACTCTCCCACCCACACCCCTTCTCAGAGAGTGAATCCTGAATTTTTGTTCAAATGCCAGTATCTGTACGTGGCCTGTCCCACAGCAGGGGGTAGGTATTGGTCCTGGGATGGGGAGGGCGGGGGGGGGATTAAACAGAGAGCATTACCAGACATGTTAGAACCAGCCATGATACCGGTACAACCATTAAACATGACAGCAAACACTGTCGCAAAGGTCATCATGTATCTGGTGGTGTAATCCACAGAATAATCATCTGGAAAAACAAGAAAAAAAAACATTACTCCAGAGATACACACACCATCTCATTCCCTTTCCACCCCTTCCCAATGTGTTCTTGCCCCCCTTCCCCTGCCCACTAAACTGGGACACATTAGATAATTTACTCCCAGGCTGCACCATAAGGTAGGCCTCAAACACCTTCTCCCAGGCCTGGAGGAGGGGAGAGGAACAAAATCACCTGGTTACCATTTAGAAAGTTGGGGTTGGTTGTTACAACACACAAGAGAGAATTGTACGAGAGCGAGAGCGAGAGCGAGAGATTTAATTCCTGGAAGGAGTTAATGGACACTAGGTGACAGTAGGAAAGGCTGATGCTTGGAGTGGTGTAGGGGGTGACTAATTTTGTATACACTGGTAGATAAAAATCACAAGAGATCCAAAACCGGTCAAGTCTTCGTCCACACCACTAATGAGAATGTATATTTACTCTTAAATACAACTGATGTCTCTCATGACTCTGGTATAGTGTAACTGGCAATTAAATACTGGCTCTTCAAAGATAATCTTCACTGCTCCTACATGTGGAGGTCCTTCCCCACCTCGCTAACACCACAAGGAGCACAAGTGGCACCAAACGGACCCAAGATATTCCAGGGGAGTTGGAGAGCTTAAATAAAACCAGGCGCTTCGGTGCCAACCAGATGATATCCTAAAATCATCTAGCCCCATTTTCCAGCACCTGGCCCATATCCCTCTAACCCCTTGTTCACATACCCATCCAGATGCCTTTTAATGCTGTCATTGTACCAGCCTCCACCACTTCCTCTGGCACCTCTTTCCATACACGTACCACCCTCTGCGTGAAAAAGTTGCCCCTTAGGTCCCTTTTAAGTTAGCCACCTCCCCTCCCACCCACCACTTTAAACCTGACTACCATGTATCCTGTAAAGACGACAAGACAAGGAGGAGAGTTGGGCCAATGAGACTGTGGACGATCAGATAATCCTCAACTCCCGTTTTCCTCCCTTTTCCCTCACTCCCCCTCCTGAGATAAAAAGTATCACAGCCTTGAATATTCTCAATGACTGCAGTAAAGAAATCTACAGATTTACTTCCCTTAAGGGAGATCTACACAACCTTTATCTCAGAAGGATGACCCTCTGGTCCCAGACTCTTGGGGGGTGGGGGGGGGGGGGGGGGGAAGAAAAAAAAAAATGGGGAACAAGTGCTCTGACAAGTCTCCTGTGAATCCTAAGCGATCGCTCACTTTCCTCAACTGCAATGTAGTACAAGTCCAACTCATTCAACCGCTCCTCATAACAATCCCTCCATACCAGAGATTAAACTAATGAACCTTCTCTGGCCTGCCTCCATTGCCAGTATATAATTGGGTCAGCTCAGTGGTTAGCACCACTGCCTCTCAGCGTTGGGGACCCGGGTTTGATCCTACCCTCAGGAGTTTGCACATTCTCCCGTGTGCCTGCGTGGGTTTCCTCCCGCACTCCAAAGGCGTGCAGGTTAGGGTGGATTGGCTATGCTAAATTACCCATAGTGTCCAGGGATGTGCAGGTTAGGGTGGATTGGCTGTGCTAAATTGTCCCATAGTGTCCAGGTTAGGTGGGTCAGCCACAGCAGATACAGGGTTACAGGGATAAAAGGTGGCTTCCACACTCTAAGTTTCTGCAATTTCCATTAGTTAGAAGAGACTTCTTTCTTCCCATGATTACAAGATGGGGTGGAGCTTAACAATCTACAGCATTAACCCTTTCAGATTCCTATTGAAGGATGCTGTGAAACCTGAAAGGGCTCAGAAAAGATTTACAAGGATGTAGCCAGGGTCAGAGGTTTTAGCTATAGGGAGAAGTTGAACAGGCTGGGGCTGTTTTCCATGGAGATTTGGAGGCTATGGGGTGACCTTAGGAGGTTTATAAAATCATGAGGGACATGGATAGGGTAAATAGACAAAGTATTTTCCCTGGGGTCAGAGTCTAGATCTAGAGGGCATAGGTTTAGGGCGAGAGGGGAAGGTATAAAACAGACCTAAGGGGAACTTTCATAGAGGGTGGTATGTGTTTGGAACGGGCTGTCAGGAAGTGATGGAGGCTGGTACAATTACAGCACTTAAAAGGCATCTGGATTGGGTCGATGGATAGGAAGGAGTTAGAGGGATATGAGCCAAATGCTGGCAAGTGGAAGGAGGAGGTTAGGATACCTGGACGAGTTGGACTGAAGGGTCTGTTGCCGTGCTGTACATCTCTACGACTATGACCACAATCTCACGCGACAGCGGGTACGAGAACCCGAGCAGACTTACCCCAGAGGTTCTCCTGCAGCGTGGCCATACTGAAGCCGGTGTAGTTGGAGTAGATGGACTGGCTCTCGTTGCCCACCTGCCTCACAATGACCACAGTCTTGGGGCTCACCACGAAGAAGCTGACCACGATGGTGAGCAGGACAACGTGGACCACCAGAAAAATCAGGAAGCTGGTCTTGGCATAGATCTGAGCTCCGACCAGACACACCAGGAGACAGAGCAGCAGGATGCTGGAGGCATACAGGACATCGTACAGGTAGTTCTGTGGGAGCACGTGAATGCCCCTGGACTGGGTATCTGCTGGACCAGGGTCAGGGAGGGGGTGGTAAGACAAGGGGAGGGGGCAAGTGGTTATTTAGGAACTGAGCAAAAGAAACAAGCCCACCAACACATCCCTGCCAACATTCAGTGAAAAATAGCACTACATTCATACCACATACTGCTTCACCACCATTGGCTACTGTTCCATAAGACATAGGAATAGAAGTAAGGCCATTTGGCCCATCGAGTCCATGCCACCATTCAATCATGGCTGATGGGCATTTCAACGCCACTTAATTGTGAGGGGGTGAATGATACAAGATGGAGGCCAATCAGTCCATCTGCACCCATACTGGCCCACCCCCCCCATCCAGTCCCACTAAACCATCACTGTGCTCAGCAGCCTCAAGACTTTCCCCTCCTGGGGAGGAATGGACACAGACACAGATGTTCCTGCATTCAACTAGATAGTGACAGATCAAGTATTCTCTTACCAGAAAGAAAAATGGATCAGCCATTTGACTGAAATTTCTAAAAAGGTATTTGTCTGTATTCTCCAATATGGCCAATCACCAGGTTTTATAATTGCCCCATCCTTTGGAGTTCCTCACAGAAAACAGTTCATCAGTTGTCAATCCTTTACACCATCGGGCACTCTCGCCTTCATTGTTCAGATCATAGAGAATAGGAATTGGGACTTGCACAGGGAACTGGTGAAGGGAAGGGTCTCCTGGAGCACCGTGCCCAGTCCTGGTCACCCTGTTATTAAACTGGAGCTCAGAAGATTTACTAGAATGTTGCTGGAAATGAAGGGTTTGATGTACGGGGGAGAGGCTGAGATTTTCCTCTCTGGAGCGTAGGAGATCGAGGGGTAATCTTTTAGAGGTTTACAAGGTCACAAGGGACATGGAGAAGGTAAATAGTGAAGATTTTTGCCCCAGGGTGGGTGAGTTCAAGACCAGAGAAATGGTTTGAAAGGGGACTTGAGGGACAGCTATTTTTAAAATAAAGTGGAGCGTCTGTGCAATGACCTTCCAGAGGAAGTGGAGGACGCTGGGACAGTTATGACATTTAAAAGACATTTGGATAAGTACATGAATAGCAAAAAAGGGATAGAGGGATACAGGATAAAAAGGCAAACGGGACTGGTCTAGTTTGGGATTACGGTCAGCACTGATGCGTTGGACTGATGGATCTGTTTCCGTGCTGTATGACTCTATACCTAACACCTCCAAGGACCAGCGCTCTGAAAGGGCTCATTATTTCAAATAAACCTGTTGGACTATAACCCTGTTGGAAGTCAGATGATACCTTCAGCTAAAGCAATCAATCAGATCACCCAGTCAACTTTTGCCACTAGGACCAACCCTAGTCTAGGAGGAGTAGGCCACTCAGCCCCTCAAAGCTGCTTTGCTACCATGGAGAGCAGTATCCCCCTTTTCCCACCTACCCCCTGCAGGGCAGACCATCGCCATCAGGGGGAGCAAGAGTCCACATTGCTTCCTTTAATATTAGAGACACTGGCACAAAAGGAGGCGACGTAGAGGTCAGAGATGCATCAGGACCAAAATGCAAGAATACCAGCTTGAGAAAGGAAACAGAAACTTAGTTTTTGTTGGTGTCTATTCCTCCACCCTCCTGCAAAAATACCTTGGCAATATGGCAACACGGTGGCTCAGTGGTTAGCGCTACAGGGATCCAGGTTCGATTCCAGCCTTGGGCAATTGTCTGTGTGAAGTTTGCACATTCTCCCAGTGTCTGTGTGGGTTTCCTCCGCGTGCTCCAGTTTCCTCCCACAGTCCAAAGATGCACAGCTCAGGTGAATTGGCCATAGGTGCATTAGTCAGGGGGTAAATACAGGTTAGGGGAATGGGTCAGTGTGGGTTACTCGGAGGGTCAGTGTTGAGTCGAAAGGCCTGTTTCCACACTGTAGGGAATCTAATCTTTTTAAAAAAAAAAACACCCATAATCTCCTCCACCTGGAGAGAAAGTAAATCTCAAAATTCTTGTTTCCAAAGAACTAGGTTTATTTTGTGGAAGCTACAAATTACAAAGAGGTTACGAAAAACTGGGACAAAAAAGATTTCCCAGCCCCCGCACCCCTACATCACCTGGTGGAAATCAAACAAACGTGTGCATTTGCATAGCAACCTCCAAAAGCATCATCCCTTCAACATGCTGAGGGACTAAGGTTCTATATGGTGTTGCCACTCTGGTCTGATTTGTGAATTCCACCCCCCCAGTTCCATGTTTTTAAGTGCTCCCCTGTTTGGAAATCTTCGGTTATTTTTGACACCCCAACCCAAGACCCTGTCACATGTGCACATTTGTTGATTTGCTCCAAAAAAGTTAGATTTTGGTCATTTTTCAGCATCGTCACCAGTGACAGAACTCATTCCTGAATCACAGACGAGTCATGCACCATAACCAAGCAAGACATGTCAAAAAAAAAGGTCTAGGGATAGCCCAGGTTAAAAAACGGTGCTTTTTCCTGAAGGCACTGACTAGGCTTTCCAGACCAAAACATACAGTAGCACCACTGGTTGTAAATATAGGAAACCTGGCAACCCGACAAGGGCAGAGCAAAATCCCACAAACAGCAGCATGGTGGATAGGGGTTTCTATTTCAATATTTAAAATAAAAGTTTTTTAAAAAGTCGAAAGAGAGGGGATATGGGGAAGTGCAGGAAAACAGCATGCGAATTAGACAAT
The DNA here is from genome assembly GCF_020745735.1 of Hemiscyllium ocellatum. Taxonomy (NCBI): domain Eukaryota; kingdom Metazoa; phylum Chordata; class Chondrichthyes; order Orectolobiformes; family Hemiscylliidae; genus Hemiscyllium; species Hemiscyllium ocellatum. Next base: position 9,779,211 of record NC_083444.1, on the reverse strand, counting down.
TAATGGTTCAGTCCTGCCCCAAATTATAATCATAGTATCACTACAGTAAGGAAACAGGCCCTTCGGCCCAACGAGCCCACACCGACCCACTTCCACACCCTATTACTTGACATTCACCTTGACTAATGCACCTAACCTACATATCCCTGAACACCATGGGGCAGTTTAACATGGCCAATCCACCTTGACCTACACATCTTTGGATTGTGGGAGGAAACCCACGCAGACACTGGGAGAACGTGAGGACTCCACACAGGCAGTCACCAGAGGGTGGAATCAAACCCAGGTCCCTAGCACTGAGGCAGCCGTGCTAACCACTGAGCCACTGTGCTGCCCCATTTAATGTTGAAAGAGATTTGAACCCCAGAACCCCTAGCAACCAAAGTTTAAAAAAAAAAGTTGTCTGAGTCTGATGTCTAACAACTAACCTTTTCTGGGGGTGGGGTGTAGAGAGTTGACTCACCTGCATTGGGGACCTCTCCAAACACATCCAAAATGGCCTCCACCAAGCCTAGGATGTAGACCGCACAGGAACAGACATTGGCCAGGAAAAACATCAGACCGATGCTCCCACCAAACTCCGGGCCCAACGTACGGCTGATCATAACTGGTAGCCACTTGTGAAGGAAATTTAGTGGGTTGTACTACAATGAGTGACTGGCAGGGTGGAAGAGCAGTTAACATTTCACATCAATTTATTTTTTTCCAAAACAAAATGGCAGACCAGAGTAGGTTCTCAGCTCTCCCCCACCCCCCAAACCACCCGCTACTGGGGCCTATTATTTCTTTTAATTCATTCACAGGATAATGGCTAGGCCCACAATTTTCTGCCCATCCCTAATTGCCCAGAGGGTAATTCAGAGTAACCACGTCACTGTGGGTCTGGAGTCACGGGTAGGCCAGATCAGATAAAATTGCAGATTCCCCTCCCGAAAGGGTGTGATTAAACCAGATCCCAACAAATTGGGAATGGATTTGTGGTCATTAGACGCTTAATTACAGATTTTTGATTTTTTTTGGAAAAGAAAACAATAATTTAAGTACCCAATCCACTCTAACCTGCACATCTGGACTGTGGGAGGAAACCCACAGACACGGGGAGAATGTGCAAATTCCACACAGACAGTTGCCTGAGAGTGGGAATCGAACCCAGGTCCCTTGGCAGTGCCAACCACTGAAGCCTCCCTGGCAGTGGAGAAAAAGCTTCAACAATTAGGGTCTTATCAATCCTCAAACTGTTCCAACATCCGAATAAAATTTGGGTTGGATGGATTGGTTTTCAGAGAGAACGTCAGTACTGCAGATGCTGGAGATCAGGGTAGCGCGAGAGCGAGATGCTGGTCAGGCAGCATCCAAGGAGCAGGAGAGTTGACGTTTCGGGCCTTTCATTAGGTTTTTGGATGAGATTAACAAATTTGGAACAGATTTAAACTGGTTCCTGGGGCTAGGCTTGTGGGGTGGGGTGTGGAGAATACTGCCCAGCTCCTGGCCTTTTAGCATCTGAAGTTGGCACGGAGGATGCCAACAGTCCCAGAACTTCAGAAGGAATACCGAGCAAATACCTATTATTATTCCAAAACCAACACCAACTCCAACACACTTTCACATTCTTGGGTCAGAACAATTTAAAAAAAAAAGGTGGGAGCAGACAAACAGCTGACCAAACCATCCAGAAGGGGGAAGATCCATGAAGCGGGCGCCATTTTGGAAGGATACAGTAGGCTCCTCCTCCCTTCACGGCACCATTGGTCGAAATGGCACACACCGACAGCACGGTCAAGCTAATGATAATGTAGGCAACGACCAACATTAGCAGGGACTGCAGGAAACCAGCCTGACCCACCACAAAGCCTACAGAGAGCAGGGAGGGGGACAAAAAGGAAAGAAAGACACATCAACTTCTTAGTAACCCAGGAGAGCAGGATTATTCTCAGAATACTGTACGGTCCAGATTGCCCCAACTCCCCGAAAAACAAAAATACAAAACAAAAGTGTTCCAATTAATCCCAGCAAGGCTTTCCAGCTAATGAATAGCTTCACTAGATATCCAGGAGTCAGTGAGGACTGCAGATCAGAGTGGAGTGTGGGGTGCTGGAAAAGCACAGCAGGTCAGGCAGCATCCGAGGAGCAGGAATCCGGATGAAGGGCTCCGGCCTGAAACGTCAATTTTACGAGATTTCCACCCCTGTCCCCACAGGATTGCACCCCAGCCCGATTCTGATACTGACCGATTAGTTAAATCAAAGTCTTCAAGAAAGTTAAAAATCACAACACCAGGTTATAGTCCAACAGGTTTATTTGGAAGCACTAGCTTTCGGAGCGACACTCCATCAATTGGTTGTGATGAAGCTATCTGATAAAAGGAGCAGCGCTCTCAAAGCTAGTGCTTCCAAATAAGCCAGTTGGACTATAACCTGGCATTATGTGATTTTTAACCTTTGTCCATCCCAGTCCAACCCCAGATGAAGATGGATTTGGAGATGCTGAGGACTGGCAGGTGGAGTTGAATTTGAATAAAATGTCTGGTATTGCACTTTGGAAAAACAAGCACAGGACTTAGTTAAAGGAAGGGCCTTGGGTAGTGTTTTTAAAAGGAGGAGGGTATCGCTGGCTGGGGTCAGCATTTATTGCCCAGAGGGCAGTGGAGAGTCAACCATATTGCTGTGGGTCTGGAGTCACATGTAGGCCAGACCAGGTAAGGATGGCCGTTTCCTTCCCCAAAGGACATTAAGTGAACAGAGACCTAGGGGTTCAGACACAACTGGTGTAACAGGTAGCTAGGTGGTTTAGAAGGGGTTTAGTACACTTGCCTTCATAGCTCAAACCTTTGAGTGTAGGAGTTGGGACGTCATGTTGAGGTTGTACAGGACATTGGTGAGGCCTCTTCTGGAGTACTCTGTTACAGGGAGATTATTAAGATGGAGAGGGTTCAGAGGATATTTTCTAGGTTGCTGCTGGGACTGGAGGGTTTGAGTTATGAGGGGGGGCTGGGACTCTTTTCCCCTGGAGCATTGAGGGGTGACCTTAATTGAGGATTATAAAATCTGCAGGGGTTATAGATAAGGTGAATAGCAGGTGCCCTTTCCCTTGGGTGGGGCGGGGGGGGGATTTCAAGACTAGGGGGCACAATTTATATAAAAAAAAAGGAGAAAAGGAAGATTTATAAAACAAAGACACGAGGGGCAACTTTTTAAAACAAATACAGAGAGGTTCGTGTGTGGAATGAACTTGCTGAGGAAGTGGTGGATGTGGGTACAAGTTTAAAAAACATTTTGATAAGTTCACGAATTGGAAAGGTTGGGAGTGATCTGGCCCAGGAGCAGGCAGGTGGGACTAGTTTAGTTTGGGATTGGGGTCAGTATGGACCAGTTGGGCTGAAGGGTCTGTTTCCGTGCTGGATGGCTCTGCCACTAATAGCATGCAGGCGGTGATCAAGGCAGGTTTATAAACAGGACCGTCTGCGAGAGCCATCACAGAGCTATTGTGCAGAGCGAGCGAAAGCATGCGAAACAGCTTAAATAACGATTCAGAGCAAGGTATTAAAAGGAGGGGCTGACTCAGACAAGGAGCCAGAGAGAGTCGAGCAAAAAAGAAGATGGAAATAAAAACGAAGTTGGCAGAAATTTGGAATCCTCCTCCTTCACTATTTCCATTGTTAATTACAAACATGTAAATGATTTGGAAGGTGTAAGTACATATTATTGCTGGCTGGTCACTCTTTTCAAGGAAGAGGTCTTAAACTCAAAACATTCCAGCGCAGTACAGGCCCTTCGGCCCTCGATGTTATGCAGACCTGTGGAACCAATCTGAAGCCCATCTAACCTACACTATTTTGTTTTCATCTCTATATCTATTAAAGGCATTTAAGTGGTCATTGAAAGTTGGCGAGTCTACTACTATTGCAGGCAGGGAATTCCACACCCCTATTACTCTAAGGCAACCATCTCTGACATCTGTCCTATATCTATCACCCCTCAATTTAAAACTATGTCCCCTTGTGCTAGCCATCACCATCGGAGGAAAAAGGCTCTCCCTGTCCACGCTATCTAACCCTCTGATTATCTTGTATGTCTCAATTAAGTCACTTCTCAACCTCTAACGAAAACAGCCTCAAGTCTGTCAACCTTCTCATAAGACCTTCCCTCCAGTCCAGGCAACATCCAAGTAAATCTCCTCTGAACCCTTTCCAAAGCTTCCACATCCTTCCTATAATGTGGTGACCAGAACTGTATACAATACTCCAAGTGCGGCCGTACCAGAGTTTTGTACAGTACAGCACAGCATGATCTCATAGCTCTGAAATTCAATCCCTCTACCATTAAAGCTCACACACTGCCTTCTTAACAACCTTATCAACTTGGGTGGCAACTTTCAGGGATCTATGTACATGGACCCAGGAGATCTCTCTGGTCATCTACACTACCATTAGCCCAGTATTCTCTATTCCTGTTGCTCCTTCCAAAGTGAATCACCTCACACTTGCCCGCATTAAACTCCATTTGCCACCTCTCTGCCCAGCTCTGCAGCTTAACCATGTCCCTCTGTAACCTACATCCTTCAACACTGTCCACAACTCCGACATTAATGTCATCCACAAAATTTATTCACCAATCCTTCTCTGCCCTCATCCAGGTCACTTAGTAAAATTTAAAAAAAAAAGGTGACAAACTCCCTGGTACAGAGTCTCTAGGAGAGTCATGGGGACAATTCTCAACCTGCGCGTGCCATCTGGGTGGTACATCCGGGAAAGAGACTGGGACGCAGCGCAATACCATTGGCTGGTTTTAAATCTTTGGAAGCATTTCAAAAAGATAGTTGTGCTGGTGGGTGCACACTGTCCACTGACAACCACCCCCCTCCCAAGGGGTCTCCATGGACAGCACAAGGAGGGTAGAGGGGTAAAATGGCCTGTCTCACCCAAGGGGTAAAAAAGGCAGTCAGGAATGTGCCTCTTTTCCCAGGAGGTGCAGGGAAACAGTGCCTACCCAAAGGGACCTAAACCATAAAATTTAGTTCCTCCCCGATCTGAAGAGGTGGTTAATTAAAAAAATTAGTGACTTCCCGCTGCTTAGAACAGATGAAAGAAGAACCAAGTATTTGCAGAGAGAGTTACAAAGCAGAACAGAGTTATTAACAGAAACAAACAAGTCACTTGCTGTCATTTCAGTGCTAAAAGATCCCCAAAAATAGATTTTCCTTGAAAATTTGCAAGATGGATAGAACATCTGAGCGTTCATGTAAATTATTAAAACAGGTTTTGAAATGGGCGACATCTAATTTTAGATTAGATTACTTACGCACAGTGTGGAAACAGGCCCTTCGGCCCAACAAGTCCACACCGACCCGCCGAAGCGCAACCCACCCATAGCCCTACATTTACCCCTTACCCAACACTACGGGCAATTTAGCACAGCCAATTCACCTGACCCGCACATCTTTGGAAGGAAACCGGAGCACCCGGAGGAAACGCACGCAGACACGGGGAGAATGTGCAAACTCCCCACAGTCAGTCGCCTGAGGCGGGAATTGAACCCGGGTCTCAGGCGCTGTGAGGCAGCAGTGCTAACCACTGTGCCACCCACTAATTAACAGTTTTTTAAAAATACGCACATTGAAGAAGAGTGAGAATATGGAGCAGTGGAAATGTTACAGGGCTGCATATTCAAGTAAATATTTAGAGGTCATTGGTTCAAATCTCAAAGCCAGCAAAAAGTTAGTTCAAAGTAAGATGGAAAAGAGAAAGTTTAGTCGTCAAGAAGATAAGCGCAAAACCGATTAGGCACCGCTTCCCTTTCAGATCTCATTTTATTTAATCCATTTTTAAAATTATGACACAGCTTTGGGACTTTGGAGCAAGGTCTGCTGCGGGTTAAAGGGGGAAAAGTTACAGCTTTACCCAGAAGATGGGCCTTGGTTAGTAAGGGGTTAAAATAGACAGGAATTACACCTTCTACCATTACTGAGGGGGAGAATAGTGTGGGAAGGAGTTGCAGTTAAACAGGGAGCAAACTGGAGTGTCCCATGGGACAGAAGGCTGACAAGGATGTGGGGAACTGCGTGTAAATAAGAGGTGACAGACAGTCCACGCTCTTCCCCCATCCTCCGCCTCTCCCCTTGGGGCCCTGGTAAAACAGGCATAATGAACTAATTTTCACCTTAATAGTGATTGCCGTTTCACCTCCACCGCTCCCCCCCCACCCTGGGGTGGGAAAAAAAAAAGGGACCCAAGGGGCTTTTTTTTCAGATAGAGGGTGGTGCGTGTATGGAATGAGCTGCCAGAGGCTGGTAAAAGTGACAACATTTAAAAAGGCATCTGGTTGGGGACATGAATAGGAAGGGTTGAGGGGAATACGGCCAAATGCTGGCAAACTGGAGTAGATTAATTAATTTCGGATATCTGATGATCGGCATAGAGGAGTTGGACCAAAGGCTGTTTCCGACTCAATGATCCAAATCGCCCACTCCAGAACACCACAATTTGCCTTCACTTCTCTTTGGGGAAGAAAGCTCTCTCAAGAAGGAAACACTCAAGTGTTGGGTTTGAAGTCAGACCCAGGACCTACACAAGGCCAGAGCGCTTTTGTAACCAGATGACTAACCAGCTGTTCTGAAGCACTAGTCGTCAAGGTGTTCGGTGTAGGCCTGGGCTAACTAGAGGTAAGGGGGTTAAAGGTCATAGCGTTCTCTGGTGTTCAAACCTCGAAAAAAGTCGTTCCATTCCCTCAGTGAGGGAGATCGAGAGAGGCGTTAAAAACTGGAAGATGGATGTCAGATTTTGACTAGGTCTCCGTGGCAGCCAGTGCGGCCTTGGATCTCACCAGCCCCAGACTTTTACCCTCAACATGGCGGCCTGAGCCCTGCCAATCTGAAAACATCTACGTCACGCTGGGCAGAGAAACAGAGACTAGGAGACTAGCCCTAAACTCTAATCACACAGACCCTTACACACTTTGGCCTGTGGCGCAGTGGTAGGGACTCTATGCCTGGGTAAGGAGGCCTTACTTGAAATCCCAACATGGCCGAAACAGTCAATTCAAAATGGATGGATGGCAGTAATTGGTAGGACAACATATATAACGCAACCAGGGAGGGGATCTGTTGTTTGATGAACAAATAAAGGCCAATTACTTCCTGAAAATAACCACACCCCCCTCTGATTAGTCACTAATTGAGGTCAGAGTCAGTTTTACAGAGCTATAAAAACAACATGTTTCAGTTTAGCTTCGGATCAAACAGTACAAAGGACACGGATACCTCCACGGTAATTTATTGTCACACGTGCACAGGCTGGTTAAGGCGGCATTTAGCACGCTTGCCATCATTGCTCAGACCATTGAGTACAGGAGTTGGGGGACATCATGTTGAGGTTGTACAGGACATTGGTGAGGCCACTTCCTGAGTACTGCGTCCACTGCTGGTCACCATGTTTACAATCAAATTCCAACTGATGCACTCGCCACCTCTATTTTTCCCCAATTAAAACGCCAAATGTAAACCAGTACAGGAGTAGGCCATTCGGCCCATCAAAATCTGAGCTATCCCACTCCAAACTAGCCCCATCTGCCTGCAAGTGGGGATCTCCCTCTATTCCTTGCCTGCTGCAACAACAACTTGCATTTATGCGGCAGCCTCCATTCTCACAGCCCAATTCACCACTTCCTGGTCGGACTGTTGCTGCCCCAATACAAGGGAGGTCATCCTGCATTTAAGTAGCTCCCAACCACCTCAAGAGCTGTAGGACCGATTGAAAAGTACTTGACATGTCACATGGGCAGACAACTTTATGCACAGCAAGCTCCCATTAAACAGCGACGGATCAGTTGCCCTAAAAACGATTTTGCGGACGTTAAGAGGGTTCAGGACACGCTGCTCCTCAAGTGCAGTCCGTGACATCCTTTTCCACCCCAGCTTCAGGTTTGGGAGCGTCAAAGCAGATTCTCAGATCTACCGGGACGGGGACTCAAATGGACAACACCCCGAGTCAGAGGCATGCCTGTAAATTGAGTCACAACACAGCAACTTGCAAACTACCAGAGTCCGGAGAGCTGGAGACAAAATACTACTGTCTTCCTTACTTCCCATCTCTGAAGATGGCAGCCTGTAGCTGACAGCTGTGCAGGGAAGACGAGAGGAATTTGACATGGTCCAACATCAAATATTTGATCTCCCCTGTCATGTGGGACTTGGGAGGAACAGCCACAGGTTACCAGAGGGTGGTTCACTGCTGGTAATACACCTCCCTGCACTTTTAAAGGTGTTGACCAAAAATGGGGCAAGACTAAAGACCTAATGTACAACAGCACATGACATCATCTCCAGAAGGGGTGCTCACTTTATTAATTACACTATAGGGCAACCGTGTTAATTGTGCCTAAAAAAAAGTGACATTACCAAAAGCCGGTTATGTCACACCTGCCTCCAACATGGCTTCTTGCAGGATTAATTCCTTCACCCAGATTGGGCTACATCAGACTGTGGGAAGCCACTATAACATTAACCCTTTCACAACACCTGTGCAAGTGGTCCCAGTGGGCAACACGACATTATTATGGCTTTAAGAGCTGTATTGTGTCCTGGGCTTTTTATTGAAGAGTGTTGTAAGAAAATGGCTGAGCTGCCTATTGAAATAAACAAGTTGGAGGTGCCTTGGGTTTTTTTTTTAAATTTGTTTTTAAAAAGTTGGAACAGTAGAAGCAGCCTGACTGGGTGGGAACAAGCTCCCACAGGATTTTGAGTTGGAGTCTCAGTTGCACTTGTTGCTGGGGCCTGGAAGCTACAGTACATCTCTCCCTGCTACACTGAGTATGCTGTTGACGTTTTTCCTCCTGGACTGGAGAACTGCATGGGAGACAAATCTATTTTACTGAATTTGCCTTTGCCAAGGGTGCGTTAACAGGATGTTATTTTTTAGGAACAAGTTGCAGTGCAGTGGTTAAATAATCTATTACTCTGTAAAGCTTTCTAATAGTTAAGGCTATACCAATTCTTTCTTTTCTTGTATTTTAACTGTAGCATCTGAATAAAGTGAGTTTTACCTCAAACCTGGTAGTTTGACCAACCGAATTGCATCTGGAATACAATGCCTTGCCTTTAAATGAAGAAAACGTTAGGGCTGAGGCTAAATTTTTTTTTTGAGGGGGTTTGGTTCAGGCCATAACAGGAAGGAAGAGAGATTAGCCAAACGAAGGAGTTTCACAATCATACCAACTACTCAAAAACCACATCTATCTCCCAACCCATAACGGCCCAACTCTCAACAACTACAGGTCAGTGCATGGCTCAAGGAGGGTAATGCTAGGTCCCCATGGGCCAGAGGCTTGGACACTATCCATGTCGGATGATGTTCCAATGCGGATCAAGGGGCTGCTGCTAAATGGAGGTTCCCCACCACCATCACCTCTAAGAGGATAGAAATGACCCAAGGATGAAGATTGGGGTAGGTTGGGTGGGGAGGGAAATTCAGCCTGTATTTCACTTTAAAAATTCAACATTTAAACAAACCATGAACTGGCCTTTAATCACAGTACAACTGTGCACCAGCCAGCTACAGAGCCTCCTCGCTGAGTGGCAATTACATGTCAAAACACTTAATGGCTCCAAAAGCACTTCAGAAACATTACCATGGAGAAACACAAGGGAGGTCTGTATCTTCAGATACCTGGGGAAAAGATGGATCATCGAATCCTGACAGTGGGGAGCAGTGTTTGGCCCCTCGAGTTACACCGACCCTCTGAACAGTATCCCATCCTGTAGCCCTGCACTTCCTCACAGCTAACCCACCCTAACCTGCACATCCCTGGACAACTGGAAGAAATGGGAGCACCAGGAGGAAACCCATGGAGAATCAAACCCGGGTCCCTAGCACTGAGGCAGCAGTGCTATCCACAGCCACTGTGCCACCCCTATTCAGTGGGCGAGTCAGTCTGCTATTTCATTACACGCTCATCGGTCAGAGTGAAGCTCAGTTTCATCGCTGTTTGGATGGGTTCAGTTTCAAGTGATCCTCAGCTCCCTCTCTCGCACCTCCCAGAATTCCAAACCCTTGGCTCAGAGCACAAGGGAGTCAGAGAGATGTACAGCATGGAAACAGACCCTTCGGTCCAACCCGTCCATGCCGACCAGATATCCCAACCCAATCTAGTCCCACCTGCCAGCACCCGGCCCATATCCCTCCAAACCCTTCCTATTCATATACCCATCCAGATGCCTTAAGTGTTGCAATTGTACCAGCCTCCACCACTTCCTTTGACAGCTCATTCCATACACATACCACCTGCTGGGTGAAAATGTCACCCCTTAGGTCTCTTTTATATCTTTCCCCTCTCACCCTAATCTTATGCCCTCTAGTTCTGGACTCCCAGACCCCAGGGAAAAGACTTTGTCTATTTGTCTTAGCATGACCCTAATTTTGTAAGCCTCTATAAAGGTCACCCTTCAGCCTCCGACGCTCCAGGGAAAACAACTACAGCGTATTCAGCCTCTCCCTGTAGCTCAGATCCATCAACCTTGGCAACAATCACAGGCAGACCATCAGTTTCAAAACACTTGCGTTTGCAGGAAGAGAGAAGCAGTGGACACACTGTGGACAGGTTTGAGCATATAATCTCCTCACCAAGACTCAAATCTCAACACCCTTCACTGAAGGCAGAGTGAGACACACAGAAACAAACTACTACTGCAATCAACTTGTACACACCAAACTTGCACAGCACAGAATCCAAAAACTAGACAAGGGGTGAGTGGGAGAATGGCCATCAGCTCTCTTCTAGCACCCCTACCTTCCCCAGGCTGGGGGAAGAGGGTCAAACTGCCCTTACCTTCTACAGGATGTGCCAGTACACTGAACTGGGAAATGCACGTGGACATCACCACATTCCAGGGGCAACTCAGGATGGACAATAAATGCTGGCTGTGTCCCTTTAGGTGGAAGTAGTTGGGTGGGGGGAGAAATGGAAGGTGCTGCCTGAGGATCTTTGGTGAGTTTTTGCAGTGCGCGCCTCAGACTGTACACACTGAGCATTGGTGGGTGGGGGGAAGTGGATGTGGCACCAATCACGTGGGTAGCTTGGTCCCTGGATGATGCCCAGTTTAAAAGGAGTTATTGACAGACAAGTGGGTAAAAAGTTGGCAATTAAACTTCACTTGGGAAAAGGCAAAGTTGTTCATTTGGAAAGGGAGAGGATTATTTAAATGGAGACAAAAGGTTAGTGACCACTAATCATCATCATTTGTCATGTTTTGAGAGTTTTATTTATTCACCCAGTTTACCCACCACCGTAGTTGTGCTCTACAAATCAATTTACTTTATTACTAAAACTAAAATTTAGTCCCCCTTTTGGGACTTAGAAATGAAACAAAGCTAGGCACACAGGTACAGCAGGGAATCAGGAAGGGTCACAGAATGTTGGCCCTTATTCCGAGGGGATTGGAGTATAAGAGCAGGGAGGTCTTCCTGTACAAGGTGCTGGGGAGACCACATCTGGAACACTGCAACCAGTTCCTTATTTAAAAGGAAAGATATTATTTCATTGGAGGCTGTTTAGAGAAGGATGATCCCTCAGGATGGAGGGATTGCCTTATGAGCAAAGGCTGAACAGTTTGGGACTCCGCTCCCTGGGGTTTAAGAGGAACAAGAGGGCGATCTCATTGAAACAAAGAGGCTTGGCAGGGTCAATGCTGAGGGGTTGTAGCCCCTCACAGGAGGAGTCCAGGACCAGGGGGCACAGTCTCAAAGCAGGGGAGGACTGATTTGAGACCGAGATAAGGAGGTATTTCTGCTGGGTTATTGGACCTTCTTGCCACAGAGTGCTGTGGGGTGGAGGAACGGTGGGGTGGGGAAGAGGCAGAGTCCTCATGTATATTTAAGGCTGAAATAGAGATTCTTGATCAGTCAGGGAATCAAGGGTTATGGGGGAAAAAGGGCAGGAAAATGGAGTGCAGGGATCAGCCATGGTCCTACTGAATGGTGGAGCAGGCTCGAGGGGCCGAATGGCCTTCTCCTGTTCCTATATCTTATGGTCTTCACTCCTTCCGTGTTGTTGGGCCTGTGCTCACCCAGCCAAGTGGAGAGTCAGCCCCTGAACAGACGAAAACTCTTTCCTCAGCAGCTTCTCGACTGCCGACTTTTGCTGGAGGGGTCACGCTTTTGGGACAGGTCAAGGTTGTGGGTTCGAGTCCCACTCCACAGATAGGATCTGGAATCGAGGTAGGTACAACCCATTCAACACAAAGGGAGCACCTCAGAAATATTCGCGCATTTTAACCCCTGCACTGCGATGGCTAACCTTACCTCGAAATTAACTTACGATTCACGTACAAAAGACTGACAAAAAACCCCCAAACATTCACCTTCCCAAAGTTCTCCAAATTTATTTTTTTTTTTAAAAAAAGCCATCCTTTCATAGATAGGGCTGGGAATTGCAGGGTCAGGCTGGTATTCGATGCTCTTGAAGCGAGTGGCTACTTCAGAAGGCAGCTAAAAATCAACACCAAGGCTGTAGGCCTGGAGTCACACGTAGGCCACGTTAACATTTCAAACCCCAAACTGGAGGCCAATCCATCCAGGTCACGAGGAAAGGCTCTGAACAAGCAGCACTGGATCCCAACCATTAACTCCAGTTTCTCTCCCAAGATACTACCAGACTGGTTGAGCTTTTCCAGCCATATCCATTTTATTAAGTTTAGATTAGATTCCCTACAGTGTGGAAACAAGCCCTTCGGCCCAACCAGTCCACACTGACCCTCTGAAGAGTAACCCACGCAGTGCCAGCCATTTCCCTCTGACCCTAACACTATGGACAATTTAACAGCCAATTCACCGGATCTGCACTTTGTCAGATTTACAGCATCCGCAGTTGTTTCGGTTTTCAAAACCAGCTGAAGACCAGGCCCCATTATCTTGCTTTCAACAGCATCTTTTATCTTTCCTACAAGAGTCTCCTCTGGTCAGTAAGATTAGATTAGATTACTTACAGTGTGGAAACAGGCCCTTCGGCCCAACAAGTCCACGCCGAAGCGCAACCCACCCATACCCCTACATTTACCCCTTATCTAACATTACGGGCAATTTAGCATGGCCAATTCACCTAACCTGCACATCTTTGGACTGTGGGAGGAAACCCACGCAGACACGAGGAGAACGTGCAAACTCCACACAGACAGTCGCCTGAACCCGGGTCTCTGGCGCTGTGAGGCAGCAGTGCTAACCACTGTGCCACCATGCCGCCCACAGCCTCCCACCACTGATGTAGTTTGGCCTCATCCCCTCTGTCAAAAATCAAAGTGATTTTAAACCCAAAGCTCCTCTTGAATTTCTGTCCCGCAAGAATCAGAGTCCTACAGCACAGAAACAGACCCTTCTGTCCAACCCATCCATGCCGACCTAAATCAATCTAGTCCCACCTGCCAGCACCTAGCCCATTCCCCTCCAAACCCTTCCTAATCATATACCCATCCGGATGCCTCTTAAATGCTGTAATTGTACCAGCCTCCACCACTTCCTCTGGCAGCTCATTCCATACACACAACACCCTGAGAAAAAGTTGCTCCATAGGTCCCCTTTAAATTCTTTCCCCGTTCGTTCTGGATGCCCCCACTCCAGGGAGAAGTTTTGTCTATTCACCCTATCCATGTCCCCCATGACTTTATAAAAAAGGTCACCCCCGACGCTCCAGGGAAAACAGCCCCAGTCTATTCAACCTTTCCCTGTTGCTCAAAACCTCCAATTGTTGTAAATCTTTTCTGAAGCCTTTCAAGTTTCACAACATCTTTCCTATAGGAGGGAGACCAGAACTGAACACAATATTCCAAAAAAAGTGGTGCTGTACAGCTGCAACATGACCTCGCAACTCCTGTACTCAATGTACTGACCAATAACTGACCAAGTGACTTTGGTAAAGCTAGCATTTGTTCTCCAATCATCCCTAGTACCATTGCAGCACTGCGTGCTCTGCATTTGAACAGGGACAGCTAGACAGCAAACACAGGCAGCTTTGTGTTAAAGAGAGCGAGCACGAGAGAGACATACAGGCAGAAGGAGGAAGTAGAAGGAAAACGTTTCTTTGACCCCCTCCCCACAGCCTAGACAAAACAGAAACTGTGCTCTGAGAACACACACACACAAAGAATACTCCCCCCATTCTCACCCACTGCAGTCAGTCAGGATCGGGTGGTATTTGAAACAGTTAAAATATCCAACTTTTCCCCTTAACCGATGCCAAACATCAAGAGAGAGAATATGCATGACCAGGGATAAGGATGGAAAGCAGGACAAAGGAGCAAAGATGAGACGACAAGAGTCAGTACAACACCAGAGCGGACTCTCATTGCCCATCACCCGAGTGGTTCACTGTTTTAAAAAGGGCAGTTAAGAGTCAGCCAAGTTGCTGTGGGTCTGGAGTCACGTGTAGGCCAGACCAGGCAAGGACAGCAGATTGGGCTGTTTTCCCTGGGAGCGTCAGAGGCTGAGGGGTGACCTTATAGAGGTTTACAAAAATTATGAGGGGCATGAATAAATAGACAGGGTCTTTTCCCCAGATGGGGTGGGGGGAGGGGGAAGTGGAATCCACTAGAGGACAAGGGTTTAGGGCGAGAGGGGGAAGATATAAAAAACAAGG